>NC_080700.1:6263811-6568116 GCF_030445035.2 Dasypus novemcinctus | reverse complement strand
AATAAGAAAATGTGAGCAAAAAGAGAGTAATTCATAACTGCAGACAATTCAAAAGAGAAAATGTAGAGACTGTAGATTTACAATGTTCTTTTATGGCTTTCTGCTATCTGGGCTATTTCAATCATAAAAAGAAGCTCTCATGCATACACTGAACATCACAAGGCAAAACACTATTTCAAGGTGCTACAGTACTGAAGAATTTTTAAAGTGATAGGCTTTCAGCAAAGAAACTGCAGAAGGGAAGGCAGCCAGCTATAATATCCTGTTTTCTCTTTTGGACAGGTTTCTATAGAGCGAACTTTTCCTCCTCTATGATAGAAAGAGGAAATCAAAGGAAGAGGCCCAGACACAGTCACACACAACCCTATTACCATCATTAGCACCCAAGACAATCTGAGGGTCTGGGGTGGGTGATGATCCACAAAACCAATACATGTTGTACAATAAATAGTAACACAAAAGCGGTATCAAGTTTCTCATCAGGCAATCTAAATTTATGCCAAGTTAATTCAATATTCCTACTGTTTTATTAAACCTATCAGAAAAGAAGAAAACCATTTGCTCTGGTACATCACAAGTTTCACAACACATTTCTTAATACAAGCTCCTTGTTCTGCTATTTTGATATATTAAATATCTAGCAATGAACTTCTAGGGTCACAAATCCACAGTGAGAAAATCAATCATACTGCTGAACACAAATATTTTATTGCACTTTTATGAACTTTTGTTCCCTCTTTATTTGCAAGTAGATGTTGTTTAGTGGAAGATATTTTGCTTCTGTAAAATGTATTAGAAACAATATATCAGTAATACAATTCCTATCCACAAACCTGTTCTGCACCCTTAAGTTAGAAAATACAAGCACATCTCCCCCTAAAACTTACAAAGAATAATTTGTCAATGGAAAATGTCCAGTCATGATATTCAACTCAATTTATATCCTGAAATTGTTTGCATTTAAATCGTGGGCATTAATTCTATTCTGCAACACTTTTTTATTAGCAAAAACAAAATAATATGAGTTGTAGGAGGGAATAAAGTACAACAAACCAAAGACAGTAAGTTTTATATGGAAAATTTAGTGTAAGTAGAACTTGCAAAGTTTGGGGGATGGAAAAAGCTAAGGGAGTAGATCTCCGATGTCTACTCCCTTTTGTTTACTTACCTTCAAAAGGTCTTTTACAACAACAAAGAAATCTATATTGCAAAAAATGAAGCAATTTATTCCCTCCCATAAAAAGAAGAGAAAGCTGAGGTTTAGGAAAAAGAGATTACTTATCCTGCAAATATATTATCTTAAACCAGATCTAAAACTGAAATCTAGGTCATCTGTTAATGCCATAAATTCAGGACCTTTCCATTTATAATGCATTAATTGATAAACACTATGCAAGAAATCTGATTTGGATGAGGTAAAAGACCCACTGTATTACATAGTGGGTACTCCAACATAATCAGCTAGTTATGCACCTTGGCCTTGGCCATTTCTACAGTACAGTCTTGTTCAGGATAGTGCTTACCACTTGTCTGGATCCAAACCTTTCTCACAAGGGTTTGGATCCCCAACCCTTCTCTTCCTAAACCAATTCTCACCTCCTCCAGATTCAAATTTCATGGGCAGGGAGGCAGAATCAAAGATGGAAATACTCAAAAGTATTCTGTAGAAGTATGGTATATATGCTAATTTCACCTGACTCTTGGCAAATTACAAAGAATATCAAAACACTTTACAAAGCACCATGCAGGTGAGATATACAAGTTTAATAATGAATAGAAAAAAGAAAGTAAGAGACTCCCACTTCCAGACAAGATGAAATAACAGGGATCTGATTAACCCCTCTTGCTTAAAATAAAGACTAAGAGATAAAAAAAGAAACAAACAAAGGTTTTGGAGACACTGGATATCAGGCAATGAAGTAAAGTTATTCTTCAAGGTAAGAAACAAATAAGGTTAGCCCTAAAATTAACCTGATGTATTAATCAGCCAAAGGGGGTACTTATGCAAAATACCAGAAACTGGTTGGTTTTTATAAAGGTTATTTATTTGGGGTAGGAGTTTACAGATACCAAGCCATAAAGTGTAAGTTACTTCCCTCACCAAAGTCTATTTGGAGGAAGATGGCTGCAGACATCTCCTAGGGTTCAGGCTTCCTGGGTTCCTACATTCCTGGGGTTTGCTTTTCTCTGGGTTCAAGGTTCCTTCCTTCCTGGGGCTGGCTTCTCTTTCCTCTGTATGCTGACTTCCCGGGGCACTATCTTAAGTCTTCAGCATCAAACTCCAACATCAAAACTCCAAAGTCAGAAACCCTCAACTCTGTTTTTTGCAATGCCTTTATCTGTGAGTCCCCACCCTAACCATAACTTAATCACACCCAGGTACAGATCAGATTACAAGCATAATCTACTATTTCTTTTTGGAATTCATTAATAATATTAAACTGCTACACCTGAATTACTGCTTTGAGAGAGTCTAAGCTGAAGTTCATCAAGGAAAAATTTAGGCAGAGGATAGGAAGCTCCTTGAGTGAGGAGACAGAGCTGAGAGTATGAGAAGAAGGTGGCTAGCATTCACAGGAAAGAGTAGAGGAGGGGAAAGAGACGCATGGAAAGAGAACTCCAGAAATCTCTAGAGAAACCCCCTTGAGTATTCAGCTGAATACTAATCACCACACACATTTTAGAAAACTACTCAAGGCCAAGCGAAGAACCACACAAATGAATGAGAAGGAACATTACCACACACTCTTATGGGGATGGGAATAGCTCCTATTCCAACCAAAAGACAGGGAAGCCTTGGAATTCCCATGACATTGGGTAGAGTACGGAGAAAGGTCTTGCCTCTTTAGACTAAAGTCTGCTTTCTTCCTGCCTAAAAAACAGAAAATGGAAAACTGAAAAGAATTAAACTGTCTCCAAGAAAGTAAAAAATGTTCAAGAACAAAGCTCAAGAAAATTTATAACAGAGAAATACCTAGTTCCCAAAAAGGTAAAATTCACAATATCTACCATGCAATCAAAGATCACTAGACATACAAAAAAGCAGAAAAATACAACCCCTGATGATTAAAAGAATCAAGGAAGTGAAAAGGAACCAGAATTGACACAGATGTTAGAAGTAGCAAACAAGGATATTAAACAGTTGGCATAACTATATTCCATATGTTAAAAAAGTTAGAGACTTGGAAAATATTTTTAAAAGACCTAAATCAAACTTCCTAAAAACAATGTCTGTGATGATGATATATGGGATAGGATTGACAACAGATTAAACAATGAAGAAGTGAAGATTTAACCACCTTGAAGACATAGCAATAGAAATGATCAAAAATGAAGCTTAGGAAAAAATGTTTAAAAAATGAAAATATTACCAGTGAAATGTGAAACAATTTCAAATGACATAAGAAACACGTAATTGAAGCCACCAAATGAGGGAATGGAAGAACTAAAAAATTTGAGGAATCAATGGGCTCAGAAGTAAGACACCAAGAAATCTAATCTCACCCCTTCTAGTCAATATTGTACTGGAGGTTCTACCCTGTGCAAGAAAAACACATAAAATATATCAAGTTTAGAAGAAGAAAAATAAACCCTCTTCATTTGCAGATGACATGATCATGCATCAGATGGAATCTATGTTTTTTTAAAATCCACTTAAATAAGTTTAGCACAATTGCAGGATATATGTGCTGAACTTAATCCTGACCACTTCATTACCTCAGAAAATGTCAGGCAGATGATGCACAAAGAGCACAGTCCTATATAAATGTAGTACTCATGGTGAAACAATGGAAGGAAGGGAATCTGGGGGATAAACCCATTTTACACGGGTACATTATATACACTTATCACAAGAAGAGTCAAAATCAATTGTTTACGAGATTTGAATTGGGAGACTTACAAATTTGGGTACAATTTGTAAAATTCATATCATGGATTTAGTATGAAAATATAAATGCAAGAGACTTCGAGAATGATTCCTTAATGAGATCCTTAAGAATCAGAATTCTGGCTAAGTGACTTGACTGCAGACTTGGGTTTCCACTGGGTAATACAGCTTTTCTCCCATCTGTAAAGTGTTTGAAAGGTAATGCATGGATAGATGAAGCCTGTGTCACAGTGCATTTGGGGGAAGCTAGAAGAGATGTAGGTAGAGAGCTAAATTCCTACCAGTACTTCTAGGGAATGGGTGTACTCTACTACTTATAAAGATATAAAGTGATGCAGGGGGTAGTAGGGAGGAATAAAACGTTCTTGCCTGATGCTTGTCTGCTTCTCTTTTGTCAACTGTGTCCTCCCACATCCTGTGATTTTGTACTTATCACTTACAGAGCTGTGACCTTGGCAAATTATCTGAGCTAATGGAGCCAGTTCTCCTATCTATAAAGCAAGAATAGTAATCACTCATACTGTGATGATGAAATAAGATAATGCATAGTACCTAGCACAAAAGCCCTTGGTGAAAGTTAGCTACAAATATAGATAGTACTATTGGAGTTGTACAAAAGCATATCGTGCTCCATTATGAGCAAAGTGATTCTTAGAGAACAAACTCAAATAGAAATGAGTTGAGAAAGGCCATATAGTGCCTGGACACAGTTTAAGCCTAGGTATGGAGGGAGTGGGTTTTACGTGCTGAGTTTACTTAGAACAAACTTGTGACTGGCCTGTCTTTAAGTCTCACTTCCCTTTTCTGTAAAATGATGAAAAGACTCTTGTGCTTTGATTTATCTCAAATACTGCTGGGATTACAGAAGTATAATTTTATTAAAAAGTAAGAAGTGTGATTGGCACAGTACCAAAGCAATATACACAATATCTGGACTCTATTTTTATTTCTCCAGGCACTTAGGATTAGCCACATCATTACTCCACTTCTACATCAAGCATAGATGCATCACTCTCTTTCTTAAGTAGCTGAAGAAACAGGGTCTTTCCTGTATGTACTCTGAGCCAGCCCTTTGGAAGCCTTTTCACATGGTCCCAGCATATTAACACTGACTGGCCTATGTGACCTCTTTCATGGAAAACCTTCTCTTCTTGATTTTGTGTGTTCCGTATCTTATTCAGCTTTCTTAATGGTGTTGATTTGGACAGTCTGGTTCCTGGGTGTTTCTTCATGTAGCTTCTCCTTCCCTTAGGCTTAATACTATTTCAATACGCTAATAATCCAGATTCAGTCACTGTATTAATATTTCCTTTGCTGAAAAACAAATCGTTTGTTTCTTACCCAAAATGGAGATCACAAGTAGGTATTATTTAAAGAGCATTAACTACATCCCAAGAATTGGAATATGGAATTTACATCTACTAAATTATCCTTACCGTCAATTTGAAGTAACCTCCTTCTAGAGCTCCTATGCTCTTCTAGAGATTTTATATTTTAATCGACTTTCAATTCTCTTGATTTCTCTCAGGATGAACATTCTCAAACCCAATATGGTGATGCACTGTCTTACAGAACATTAGTAATAGTTTTAATTAAGAAATTAATAATTATTATAGGGAAACGGACTTTGGCCCAGTGGTTAGGGCATCCATCTACCACATGGGAGGTCCGTGGTTCAAGCCCCGGGCCGCCTTGACCCGTGTGGAGCTGGCCCATGCGCAGTGCTGATGCGTGCAAGGAGTACCGTGCTACACAGGGGTGTCCCCCGCGTAGGGGAGCCCCACGCGCAAGGAGTGCACCCATAAGGAGAGCCGCCCAGCGCGAAGGAGGGAGCAGCCTGCTAAGGAATGGCGCCGCCCACATTTCCCGTGCCGCTGACGACAACAGAAGCGGACAAAGAAACAACACGCAGCAAAAAGACACAGAAAACAGACAATCGGGGGAGGGGAGGGGAATTAAATAAATAAAAATAAAATCTTTAAAAAAAAAAAATTATTATAAAAACTCCCATTTATTTGGTTCCAATTATGTGCCTGGAGGTATACCAGGTGTATCTGAAGATAGTATATTATTGTTTTCATTTTACATTTAAGCAAAACAAGGCTAAGGGACTTTTAAAACTTATTCAACACTTATATTTGCTGAAATCAAAATTCACATTTACATCTGAATTCAATCTAACGCTGTTTCCATTATAGACTACGGCTTCCGCTCCTTCAAGAACAATGTATCTCCAACCATGGGACATAGTGAAGATAAATTTAGCTTCTTCTTTGGTGAGTGCTCTCTGTCCAAAATGCGTTGGGTTAGAGCAATAGAAATTAAGAGGTGTAGCTTGTATTAACCTCAGTATAACACTCAAGTGTGCAAAATAAGTAACAAAGTCTCTTTCAAGCTTAAATACTGATAATAAAGTAGAAACATAATGACATATAAGTTAGGAGTTTCCACTATTTTCATTTGGATTACCTCTAAGTTCTTAAAGTCCTACCTACTGTAAAACCTCAGGGAACTAGACTTCCATGACTTCTGCCTGTGCTGCTCTATGTTCAGACACCTATAACCCTGCCTGGGGTTCAGTCATTGCTTCACAGAGTTACCAAGGCCATCTACCTCCATTTCATATGCATGGTCCATTTAGTGGCACTCTGCATTTCTACACACCCTTGACTCATGCCCTTGGGTACATGGCGATTACTCAGTTGCTTCTACAACATAAGGGTGTAGTATGGAAATCTTATGGAGAGGGAAAACGCCTGGACAACACAAAGAATATTTTTATTCTTGGGACTCGGTGTCTATTTTGGATGAACAGATGAACCTGGGCATTGGGGAACCAAACTTTTATTCTGTCAGGTCCTAAAAACTTATTTGGTAACTGTGGCTCCCCCTCAGGAAGCAATCCATGGAGATGATGCAGGCTTCTGTCTAGGGAACCCCTACTGTTGGGTTGTTCTCTAACTCTCCTTTTCCCTAGAGTGAGGAGCAAAAATCTTGCTCTTGGTAAAGTATTCTCCAGAATACTTTGTCTATTTCTTGAGCCATTCCTATTTTAATAAGGATACAGGTGTTCAAAATAAAAAGAATTGTACGATATATGAATATATCTCAATAAAACTGCCAACAATCAGGAAGAGGCAATCCCCCTACCCCAGCATGAATGGCTACATCCCAAACTTGATTACTGAACAGAGAAAGGGCTGAGTTGTTTTTTTTTTAATTAGGAAAAACTAATCAGAGACGATGCAAACATGTCAGAACCTTTGTCATTTTCTTTTGATGACTATTTTTAGAGAACACTCCCTTCAGCTTCCTAATAAAAAAAGACAATCTGTAATTAATTCTCAACTTCTTTTAAAATGAAAAATTGCTTTTTTGGCTTTGGTGGTGTTGACTTTTAGACATCCTCTAAAATGTGGCATGAAGCAATCAAAGCAGTGTTTACATAAAAAAGCAGAGAAGAATGAAAATGCCCAACCAAAATCTATACAAGCAGGGTAAAACCACAACAGTCTATAAATGCTCAAAAGATGAACAAGGAATGTCAGAGACCAAGAGCAATGGATTCATTAGACAGGATGTGGAAACTCTGAAAGCTAAAGAGAAACAGGTTTGCAAATCATTATTTTAAAAGAAAACATATGGATGTAGTATATTCCATTATTATTCTTTCTTTTCTAAATTATACTCTGTTTTTATAGAAAAAAGGAACTAAGATTTCATTATAGCAGCCACTCTCTCTCCATTCTACTCCTTTATACTCAACCTCCCCCAAATAACATAGCCAGGGCTGTGTGATTTGCTGAAAAATTCTAAAATACAGCAGGATAATATTTTGAGATGTTTACTGAGGTTTCTTTGCCCAAGATTCCTGTATGCATTACCTTCCCTACTTCCAATAGTTGAGCAATAGTGAAACCTTTCCTCATGTACTACCCTTAAGGGAAGCTAGGAATAAACAGCCATATTGTTTGTTTGGCTATTGAAAACTTACTGAGGGAAGCGGACTTCGCCCAATGGATAGAGCATCTGCCTACCACATGGGAGATTCGCGATTCAAACCCTGGGCCTTCTTGACCCATGTGGAGCTGGCCCATGCGCAGTGCTGATGTGTAATGTGTCCCAGGCATAGGGGAGTCCCACGTGCAAGGAGTGCACCCCATAAGGAGAGCCGCCCAGCACGAAAGAAAGGGCAGCCTGCCCAAGAATGGTGCCGCACTCACGGAGAGCTGACACAACAAGATGACGCAACAAAAAGAAACACAGATTACCAGGTGCCACTGATAAGGATAAAAGCAGTCACAGAAGAACACACAGCAAATGGACACAGAGAGCAGACAACTGGGGAGGGGGGCAGGGGAGAGAAATAAATGAAAAAATAAATCTTTTTAAAAAAAGAAAACTTACTGTAAAAAGACAATTCACTGAAAGTAAAAACAACATTTATGATCTATAACAGTTGTGATTTTTGATGGAGAAAAACACTGTGAATTTTTAAATCCAACATTCAGATGTTACTTAAAAATAGAGAAAGAGAATATTGAGAAGGTGGGTTGATGACATGAGGGTTGTTTTCCAGTCATAGAATCAGGATATAGAAATATTTATTGATGTAGGAAATAGTTTGGAAAAGGTTGGAAAATTAGGGCCAGGAATTAAAAGGTTGGATTAGGTCTCTCTTTTCTATTTATCCCTACATCTACCACCTGCCAACATTGTGGTTGCAACCACAATTAAGGACAGAAATAAGAAAGCAGAAAATGTTGTCTCCATTTCCATCTTGAAGTCTTGGAAGATATGGCCTCCCAACACGAGGTGACCACAAGTGGTTTCAAATGGTGATGTATTCTCCATGATAATAAACTTCTTTGAAAAGTATCCAGAGATGAAAAAAATTTTTTCAATGTAAAGATGCTATATGTTTTTTTTAAAATTCTGGGCCATAAACATTTCTGAAAAACCAAGGTGAAGAGCTCTTCATGCTTTTTTCCCCAGTTAAACTGAAATAACAGTAACTCATGAAAAATATAAGACACAACCATTTAATGTCTCTAGAAATGATCCTAAGGGCATACAGAATATGAAGAAATATTTTTTCCAGAAAATCTATTACATCTTGGTACAAAGAACAAGGATTCAAATCATGATCTGCTCCCTTTCCCCCCACCCCAGCTCATAAAGATACAAGCTCCACTCCAAGCATGAGATGCCAAAAAGACAAATTCTTCTCACTGAAGTGTTCTCTCTAGAGTTATGGTATCTCCCCAAGAGTGGAAGGTCTACAGTATTTCTCATCTCCATGAACTTCATGTTGCAGAAGCTCTATTCCAGGCTCCCTTCCTCCACCCAGACCCTATCTGTGTGCAAGAAGTTCTATACCAGGCACAACAGGCCACAGATACTGGGCCACAATACCCTGACATCAACTCATGCTTAAGGAAGAAGTTCCTCGCTGGGAGAAGCAAGCCAAGAAGACTAGAGTATCCCACCTTCACCCAGCACCCTGCTCATAGAGTAGGAGTATATTTCTAAGAACAACAGACCACTCTCCCCACCCAAAGCTCTAGAGCAGTGGCATCAATATTCCGCCCAGGAGGCAGAGGCACACTGGAAGAACAGTGAGCTCCACAGTTCTCACTAAGAGGACTGACTTTATATGGAACCCAAAGGGGGGCAATTCCAAGCTAAGGGCACTGTCTAAAATAATGGATATTTTGGTTGGGAGCAATTAACAAGAGACCTTTAGTATGATTAAAGCAATAACAGAAAAGAAAGACTGGCTAGAAGTTTAACAGTAATAAACAATGAAGGAAATAACATATGAAGAGCACTCCTGGGGTCATGCAAGCCCCAAATTCTGCTCTGTAAAGTTACCACTGCAATGGGACCTGACTTTGATTGGATAATACTGTGGAGCATTTTGTGACCCACAGTGTTGTTAGAAACAATACGGGAGCAGGTACAGATCAGTGGATTGAGCACCTGCTTTCCATGTACGAGGGTCTGGGTTCCTGGGCCTGGTTCCTGGTACTTTGTTTAAAAAACAAAAAAACAGAACAATAAGCTAGAAATTAGGGGAGTCTACCTGCAGTGTCTGATATCAAGGGAAGAATACAAGCTATCTGATACTGATACAAGAAGACAAGCTAGCAGCTTAACAGAGAAATCTGGGAAAGACACAATCAAAGAGAGACGGGCTCAAACCACCGTCAGTGGTGGAGTAGGGAGACTCAGGGTGACTGATAACATGTACAAGGCCTCTGAGAAGAAATAGAAGAGGCTACACACTTCAGGGAAACTGAGTGGCAAGGTCACCTAGAAAATAAACCTGCAAACTAGCAAATGTTTGTCTTCACTTAACCCAGACAGGTCACTTAAAAAATAAACAAGCAAACTAGTAAACAACAATGACAGCCTTGGGTGGAAAAGCAGGGATAATGTAAGAGTTTCCACAATAAATTATATAAAATGCCTAGATTTCAACAAAAAAAATTATGGGCAAGCAAATAAACAAAAAGGTACAACTCATATAGAAGGGGAAAAAAAACAGGCAACAGAAACTGCTATTGAGAGGGCCTAGACTTTGAACTTTGCAGACAAAAAGTTAAAAGAAGCTATTCTAAATATGTTCCAAGAACTAGAAGAAACCATGCTTAAAGAATGAAAGGAATTTATAATACTGATGTTTCATATAACAAAATATCAGTAAAGAAATAGAAAGTATAAAAAGAACAAATGGAAATTCTGGAGAGCAGAAGTCCAATAACAGTAATAATGTAATTTGTCAGAATGTCTTGAAGGTAGACAGGTACTGGGAAAAGAATCAGTGAATGTGAAAACAGATTGATAAGAGATTATGTAAACTGAAAAACAGAAAGACAAATGAACAGTCTTAGAAAAATATGAAACACCATAAAAGCACACCAACACACACACTATGTGGGTATCAAAAGGAGAAGAGAGAAAGAAGTATAAATAATATTCAAAGAAATAATGAATACCAACTCCCCAAATTTGATGAAAAACCTTAATATAACCATGCAAGATCAAGGAATACCAAGTTAGACAAATTGAAAAATATCAACACCCAGACACGATCATAGTCAAAATGCTGAAGGACAAAGACAAGTAGAAAATCCTGAAAGTGGGAAGAGCAAAAAGAGTTATCATGGACAGAAATAGGATGACATATTTGAAGTGTTGAAAGGAAAAATCTATCAACAAAGAATCTTATTCCAAATACGACTGCTAGAAAACCTACAGTTTTTCAGACTGAAAGTACCAGATTTTAATTTGAATCCACCTGAAAAAATAAAGAGCAAAGTAAAGGTAATTATGTTGCCAATTATGAAATGTAATAAAATTACTTATTAAATGATTTAAAGGATAATTACATAAAATAATGTAATTGTAATGTTATTGTATTTGGGGTCCTATGAAACATAGAAATGAAATATACTTCATAATAGCAGCACAAAGGATGTGGATGGAAGCAAAGCTGTACTGTAGGCTGGAGTAAGGAAATGGTACCAGATGGTAACTCAAATCCACATGAAGAAATGAACAAAATCAGAAGTACTAAATAATATTAATCTTACAAACTCTGTAAATATATATTAGTCTCACTTTCCTCTCAGAACAGAACATACACCTAAATATAAGAGTTACAACTATGAAAACCTTAGAAGACACAGAGAGAACTACCACCAGGATCTTGTATCAAAATTTAAAACTTTTGTTCATCAAACAAATCATCCAGAAAGTTAAAAGAAAACCAGAAGAATGGGAAAAAAAATATGTGGCAACTATATATGTTACAATGGTTTAACATTCAGAATATATGAAGAGTTCTGCAATGCAACAAAAACACACAAATCCAATTTAAAAATGGACAAAGGACCTAAATAGACATTTCTCCAAAGAAGATAAACAAATGGCCAATGAGCACATGAAAAGTCACTCAATGCCTTTAGCCATTAGGGAACTGCAAACCAAAAATCAAAACCATGAAATACTACCTCACATCCCCTGGAATGACTACTATTAAAACAACAATAACAACAATAAACCAACCAAAAAGTAATAAGCTCTGTTGAAGATGTGGGGAATAGGAAGACTGGTATATTTTTGGTAGGAATGTAAAATGTTACAGAATAGTTAGACAATTCCTCAATACTTAAAACACAGAACTACCATATGACCTGACAATCCCACTTCCAGGTATGTACTCAAAGGAATTGAAAGTACAGACACAAACAGATATTTGTACACCAGTGTTCATAGTAGCATTATTTACAGTAGGATTAGTAAATGGTGGATTTTAGAAGGTAAGATTTCAATATTTTCAAATTTTCTATAATTATCTTTGCAACAAAGTATTAGTAAGTGCATTTAAATGTATTGTCTAACATGGAATCCACTCCACTAACAAGGATACTTATCAACTTGAAATCCCTGTAGAACATATGGTAACTGCTGTCAGTATATGTGGATGATGGAGGCAGAACTGTTTTAGAATTTGTCAAGAACATACTGTCACTTAGGTGAGATACAAAATGAACACGAAGTATAATGGGACTCTGTCACTGAAGCATAGCATGTATTTTAGTACCACTGGAAGACTGACTATGGCCAGTTACTTTTGGTGGCCATTACCTACAAATCTACACCTTTGATTCTTTTTTTTTTTTAAGATTTATTTATTTCTCTCCTTCCCCACCCCCACCCCCCCCGCCCCAGTTGTCTGTTCCCTGTGTTTATTTGCTGCGTGTTCTTTGTCCGCTTCTGTTGTCAGCGGCTCGGGAATCTTTGTTTCTTTTTGTTGTGACAGCTCTCCGTGTGTGCGGCACCATTCCTGGGCAGGCTGAACTTTCTTTCGCGCTGGGCAGCTCTCCTTATGGAGCGCACTCCTTGTGCGTGGGGCTCCCCTACGTGGGGGACCTCCCTGCGCGCATCAGCACTGCGCATGGTCAGCTGCACACAGGTCAAGGAGGCCCGGGATTTGAACTGCGGACCTCCCCTCTGGTAGATGGATGCCCTAACCACTGGGCCAAGTCCGCTTCCCATCCTTTGATTCTTATTTTATTCCTGCTCTTTGCCATCCTTCTTTCATCGTGGAAGACTGTACTGAGGCAGCTCACACTGTACTTGTTAAACCTCCAACTCTAAATACACGCACATCTTGTCCTAGCCAGAATACTCCCAGTATTTCATGAGTAACACACTACTGTCTTTGAGTTATTCTGTGTCCTTCTAGCTTGCCAGGAGCAGCTCATTGTGGTGCTTCCAAATGACCCAAAATGTGAAGAGGCCAGAACTAATGCAAGGTGACAATGCTTTTCATTGTCTGAGGTGACCCAGTAATGTGTTGTTTTTTTTTGGTTTCTTCCTTTTCCAATTAATTTCATGTAAGGACATCATCTAATCATTTACATTATAGATGACATATACAATTTTCTCAGGGCAGAGATCGCTGACTGGGAGTCTCTTCCAACTGATAAATGAATTAAGGGGCACCCATGAATGGCAGCAGCAAGTTATAAACTATAAGGGAGGGGGCCTGTCACACAGCTGTATTTCTTTTTCTCCTTGTATTAAGGATTAAGAATTTTATAACCACCAACCAAAATGGAATTGAGAGATAGATGTCTAGGAAAGGCTTGTGAATTCCAGATGGATCTGTAATGTTTGATTATGGGGTCGTGACTCGACCAGTTTCCCATGTAGTTTCCTCATGGTGGCAAGCAAGCAAAAGTCCTGTTCAAACAGGGTACAGCATGATATGATCCTCATAGAGTTTTCTCCAATTGCAGGTGACACAAGGAACAAATGAAAATGGAACATTATCTAGAATTACTGATGTAGAAAAATCTGGATGATAGGAAAACCAGGGCATTCTTGTTAAGTCTGTCTAGAATGGAACCATGGTTCCAGATCTTGGTGAGAATAAGGACTGGGGGTGTGGTTAAAAAAAGTGATTTTCCAGGGAAGGACTATGGGAATGTACTACATTCCTGAAAGCAGTAGCTGTGTTCCCTTTAGGTGTCATTGATTTGTGTATACAGGTATTAGGAAGTGTGTATGCATGACTCCATGTGATGTGATTTGGAGAAGGGAGTTTCTGTGTCAGTTTCCTAAGAGATGTTAAACATAACACTGGGTAACTGCCATCGCAAATTTTCTAAAAACTAATCCCATGACCACTGCAAACTTTGCATATATTAACCCATAAAATCCTCACCATAATCATTCCTGGGATTATATTTACTCTCCCCGACTTTTACGTGGAGATTCTCAGGTTCACAGATTAGTGACCCAAGATTTCAAGTACCTAAGAAGAAGAGCCAAAATGTGAACGCAACCATGTGCCCCTGTGTTGATATGCTGAACTTCTCAGCTTCACTCACCTCAAAGCCGTGAGTCACCAGTGACCAGGCAAGGGATCCCATTATCCATGTGTGCACCTGGAAGTGCACAGCTTATAGGGTTTCTAAACACTGCTATTCTTTATTGGTAGCCTCAGGGGTCCCATAATTTAAGTTAGCATTTAGGGGCATTTTACCAGGTATTCAGGCATAGTTATTTCTATGAAAAGCACCAGATATTTCGACATGGGTATCAGTGTGAAAGGCACATCGAAATCCCCATGTTTCTGGCAAGCTCACGGAGTCTGCAAGTTGTGAACCAGCAGTATGACAAGCTGGTCAACCTCTGCCAAGACTCAGTTACTGCTCAGCACGTCGTCCAAGCAGAAAAGAATCAGGGAGATATTTGGATCTATTTGATAACTTCATCACCTCAAGACCTACAAATGATGAAATCTGTGAGCTACACTGTTGGAAACTGAGGCACAGTGGCCTCTCAAGGAGAGAGGTGCTGTCTCCATGCTAGTGCTGTCTCGATGGCTATGCTTGCAACCTAAGGAATGTGGTAATTAAGAGTTCCCAGCAAATGGGATGAAGCTGTTAAAGGCCGAAAGAAAAGATGAGCACACACCTTTCATAGTGAATAGAACACTTAGACTTTGTACCTTAAGATTTGTTTTAATTCCTTAGACTAAGGGTAATGCTGATAGTTAATACATGTTGCTGCTTAATGACACGTAGGCTATGTGTTTATGCTTATTGGCACGTAGGCTACGTATGCCTGCTTCTTGGCACGTACCCTGGAGTATATCAAGAGCCCCTTGTAAACAATAAAGTTGTCAGAGGAGTCTTACTCACAGACCCCCTGATCCCAGCTCTCTCGTTCTCTGTTTCCTATTCCCTTTTCTCTTTCTTTCGTTCCCCATACCTTTCGGGTCCAAATCTCCAACACTACACATTCGAGGGACAATAACCAACAAGAACTCAAAGTTCCTAGTAGTCAATAGCCTAGTATTCATCCCTTCTTCCAACTCTCTTCTTGAGCTTACAGCCTCCTTTCTAATGAACCATGGGATGGCTGATGTGAGCATGGAGAGTCACATAACCCAGTGAATACTCTTATCTAAGTAATGAAAAAGAACACTGAAAGGAAAAATATTACAAAGTCAACATTCACTATTTTTAATATGGTAAGGTGTGAATGTAATCAAAACCGCTATAATTACCTTTATGAAAAAGGCTCTTTTCCCTAAAATTAAAACCAGTCAACCAGTAACACGCTACTAATCATTTAAAGAGAAAAAATATTACACAGCAGCACTCTGAATCTGGGGAGTTTGAAACGATCTTTGGGAAGTTCAGTAGGGCACTCAATATTATCCTAGCTTCAAAACAGGTAGAAGGAGTGATGGGATTGTGACAGTAAATCACGGCTTATATTTTAGTACTATTTGTAGATGGAATATTTCACTTTTCGTTAGGATGCTTTTAGCTACATAGCCAAAGTATCTTATTTCTCTTTTGTTTCCTGTTTTTCTCATTTACCATCCTTCTTCTAAAAAGGATGATGGCTCACCAACTCATCATTCCAGGCTTCCTATCCCTCTGCCTCCAGATTTCCTTGCCCCTTCCCAAGTTGTATACAGCTCCCCAAATGACCCAGGAGCAACACCCCAAAGAACTGACAGTTACTCTTTGACCTTCTAGCTCTTCCTCAGGCCCTGCTGTAGGAATCTCCTAGTGACAGGACAAATGATGATTCCCCATCTAATTCCAAGAGAAGATCACCTTACTCTGAGATGGAACAGTCACTTTCTTTGTACACCAGAAAAGAGAGACTGAAAATCCATTTGTATTCCTGGAAGTATACAAACTGTAAAAACCCCAATCCCTGTTCTCTATTATAAGCAGCCTCAGTGGTCTCAAGACACACAGAGGTTACAGGTTCCTTTTATCATAGACTGAGGCCTTGACATATTATGTAATGTGCAAAAGCCTACATTCTTGTAATCAGGAGAGTGCTGTGATGGTCCACCTAAATGTGGAAGTGAGAAGTTGACAAGGGATTGTTTCACCTCCTCTATCTCACTTACGAACTGTCTTGCTGAAGGCCTCTGACTCCACAGAGCCCTGGGAAGGTCTGGGATCCCAGGAGAAAGAGCATCATGATCTAGGGTGGCCAGTCTGGTCGCAACTGAAGAAGGAAGGGATGGGTGTGCCACCGTCTCTAGTAACTTTCTTGCAGATGTTTGTGTTCCTAAAGATTGACTTGTAGATCAGTGGTAAGACTCTACCAGGAGTGATGAGCACGACAGTCCAGATAGACACCTGAAGCACCCAAACAGAGGATCACAAGAACTAGTTATATTGCATCTGCTACTTTGCAGGCTGAACAAAGGAGTACAAAACAGAAAGTAAATACATAAGGAGCTCTGCTTTGTTCTTTTCATATTTTAATTCTATAACAGAGGTTAGAGGACCATGGCATTTCAGCGTTTGTGTTTGCAATCTTCTTTTCTGGATTTTGCTATTTAAGAATATCTTTTCCCACAAGACCTGATCTTTCATGCACTGACGACTGCCAATCCTCAAATCCTCTGGATTTCTAGGTTCACTACACGTGCTCCCCTGACCTGGTGAGGTGCAGTAGAAAGCATATACTTGAACAAACATCTAGTTTCCATCTCTCACCCAAATACAAATCCTGGGATTAGGAATAAAACCTGAGTTTGCTTCCATTTGACAGAAGTTTGTGTGCAGTTTGCCCTTCAAGACCGTCCAAGGCCTGGCATGGTTTCTGGGGGACTTGTGTGCAGGGGCTGCTCTATGCCTCACACACTGCCTCGTAGAGGCCCACTAACCACTCCTCCTAGAAAGAAACAGACCCAGGACAGAGCCTCGGGGCTGTAGGGCCAGGGTGACACTGCTCCTCTCTGAACCCAAGCTCCAGAAAGCTAGCTCTGCCCTGTCCCCACACTGCAATCATGCGCCTCCATGTTATCTTTCCTTATTCCTGTGTAGAAGCCCCTCCCGTCCAATTTTCCCAAATCTTGATGAACCCTGGAAGTTTCCACTGACTTAAGTGGTCACGCCACGGATACAACACTGTCTGACTTGCAGTCCAAGGGAATGTGGACAAATTACTTGATTTCTTTTTGCAAACTTTTTTATTGTCTTTCTTCTAAAAATACATAGATCACACAAAATGTTACATTAAGAAATATAAGAGGTTCCCATATATTTTCAGAATCAATTAGCTTCAAAGGTATTTTCAGTTAAATGTCTCAAAATGTAATTTATCTCTGAAATACATATATATAAGTATTTTATCTAAGAATTATTAACTTTTAGTTTCTTATTATTACTGTTGAAACTGAAAGTAAGTTCAAGTCAATTCAAGGATTATCATCAATTTCTGATGTTAAATGTAATTTATCTCTGAAATACATATATATAAGTATTTTATCTAAGAATTATTAACTTTTAGTTTCTTATTATTACTGTTGAAACTGAAAGTAAGTTCAAGTCAATTCAAGGATTATCATCAATTTCTGATGTTAAATATAAACTCTAACATAACCCCACAAAGAAAATATCTGAAAAATATACAGGAAAAAAAAAAAAAGAATGGGATCAAATTGTTTCACTACAAAAGATCAACTACACACAAAAGGCGGCAGCAATGGAGGAAATGAGGGGTAAAAGGTATAAGATGTAAAAGAAATGAATTTACAATGCCTAAATAAATCCTGCTTTTCAAAGTAATTGCTTCAAAATAAATAGATTATAAGGTGTACTTCCAAGAGACCTAAGTTTTTTGGGCTGTCCATGTCCAACCTGGGCTTTGAATCACAACAGAGTTGCAAACACCTACTCACAGCTCATTGGACTCACCCAGTACAACTAACAAGGAGATGAAGATGGACAACAAACATCTCAAGGAACACAGAGAGTCTAACGTAGACTTCCAGGTATCCTACTGTAGACTATTTGTGATTCTAGCAATAGAAAAATTTATATCCTTGATTTGGAAGCAGTGGCCATTGGAGTTTCTGAGGTCAGGGAGAGGGAAAAACAGGTTCAATATAGGGTTATACTTGAGACTTGGAAATTGCCCTGAATGACATCACAATCACAGATATAGGCCATTATATATCTTGATATAATCTTTAAAATTGTTTGGGAGAAAGTGTAAATTACAATGTCAACTATAATCCATGCTTAGAGGCAATGCTCTAAAATGTATTCATCAGGGAAACGGACTTTGGCCCAGTGGTTGGGGCGTCCGTCTACCACATGGGAGGTCCGCGGTTCAAGCCCCGGGCCTCCTTGACCCGCGTGAAGCTGGCCCATGCGCACTGCTGATGCGCGCAAGGAGTGCCGTGCCACACAGGGGTGTCCCCCGCGTAGGGGAGCCCCACGCGCAAGGAGTGCACCCATAAGGAGAGCCGCCCAGCGCGAAGGAGGGAGCAGCCTGCCGAGGAATGAATGGCGCCGCCCACATTTCCCGTGCCGCTGACGACAACAGAAGCGGACAAAGAAACGAGACGCAGCAAAAAGACACAGAAAACAGACAACCAGGGGAGGGGAGGGGAATTAAAATAAATAAAAATAAAAAAATAAAATTAAAAAAAAATTAAAATGTATTCATCAATTGTAACAAATATATCATACTAATGAAGAATGTTAATGGGGGGAAACATGAGAGGTATAGGGGGTGGGGCATATGGGAAAACCCTGTATTTTTAAAAATATATTTACTGAAATACATCGCACACCCACAAACATACATAAACAGGAAGTGTATAGTAATAGTTGTGAACTTACAAAACAAATGTATATAACATCATACAGGACTCTCATAAGTCACCCTACCACCAACACCTTACATTTTTGTTAAACCTTTTAAACTAATGATTAAAGAGCACTGTCAAAATATTACTACCAAAGTATTTCCCAATACTTTTTGTATGTATACATTTTTTGTATGTATATTTTTTATTGAAGTATATCACTCATACAAATATACACAATAAGTGTATAGTAAAGATTGCGAACTTAAAAAATAAACACACATAACATCACACAGGGGTCTCATACATCACCCCTCCACAAACTCTCTGCATTGGTGTCAAACATTTATTACAAACTATTCAAGAGCATCGTCAAAATATTATTACCAACTATATTCCTTCTCTACATTTGATATATTTTTCCTCCAACCCATACTATTTTTTATATAACATTTATGTAATCTAAGTATCTTCAAAAAATAATAAAAACAGGGAAACGGACTTTGGCCCAGTGGTTAGGGCATCCGTCTACCATATGGGAGGTCCGTGGTTCAAACCCCGGGCCTCCTTGACCCGTGTGGAGCTGGCCCACGCGCAGCGCTGATGCGCGCAAGGAGTGCCGTGCCACGCAAGGGTGTCCCCCGCGTGGGGGAGCCCCACGCGCAAGGAGTGCGCCTGTGAGGAAAGCCACCCAGCGTGAAAAGAAAGAGCAGCCTGCCCAGGAATGGCGCCGCCCACACTTCCCGTGCCGCTGACGACAACAGAAGCGGACAAAGAAACAAGACGCAGCAAATAGACACCAAGAAAAGACAACCAGGGGAGGGGGGGAAATTAAATAAATAAATAAAAATCTTTAAAAAAAAAAATAATAATAATAAAAACAATAAACTCACCAATTAAAAGACACATATTGGCAGAATGTATTTTAAAAAAATACTTCAAACACCCTGTTATTTTGAAGAGACTCACTTTAGATCCAAAGAAAGGAATACTCTGAAAGTTCTGAGATGAATAAAAACATTATGTACAAAGAGTAACAAGAAGGGAGGCTATACTACTATCAGAAAAAAAACAGCCTCAAAGTCCAAACTCGGAACAAAAGAAAATGGAGAACACTGTATACTAAGAAAAGGGTCAATCCAACAAGGTGCAACAATCACCAACATATATGCACAGGAGCCACAAAATACATGAAACAACATTGGCAAAACTGAAAGAATAAATAGTTATACAATAATACTAGGAGACTTCAAAATACCACTTTCAAGAATGAATCAACCATCAAGACAGAGTATTAGAAAGGAAACTGAGGAAGTCAACAATATTATAAATAAACTGCACTTAACAAACATATATAGAATGCCTCCCAACAACAGAAGAATACACATTCTTCTAAACTATCCTTGTATCATTCTCCAGGCTGGACCGTATGTTAAGACATAAGACAATAAAAATTAAAAGACTGAAATTACACAAAGCTTCTCTTCTACCACAATTGATTTATATAAAAATCAGTAACGGGGAAGTGGCTGTGGCTCAATCAGTTGAGCTCCCATCTACCACATGGGAGGTCCTGGGTTCACGTGCCGGGGCCTCCTTGTGAAGGCAGGCTCATCGGCAAGCGCTGCATAATGCCGCAGACCCGCAAGAGCAGAGGAGAGCCGACTCAGCAGGGTGAGGCAACAAAAAGGGAGACAAGCAAAAACTACAGAAGAGCCCACAGTGAATGGACACAGAGAGCAGACAATAAGCAAGCCACAAGGGGGGTGTGTATGGAAATAAGTTTTAAAAATAAATACAGGCACAGAAGAATGCACAGTAAAAGGACACACAGAGTAGACAGCAAGCAACAATGCTGCAAAGGGGGGGGGAGAGAAATATTTAAAGAAAAAAATCAATAACAGAAGGAAAACTGGAATTATACAAGTAAGTGAAAAATATATGACCCATTTTTAAATATCCAACAGGATAATTTTCTGAAACCCACCTACAAGAGAAATCAGAAAATTCTTATAAAAAAAAAAAAACATGCAAAAACCTATGGGAAGGAGCAAGGCACTGCCCCTTATACCAATAAGGGAAACTTATAGCTATAAATTTCTACATTAAGAATGAATAGTATCAAACCAATAACCTAACTTCCTATCTTGAAGAAAGAAGAATAAGTCAAACTTAACAGTACTAGGAGGAAGGAAAGATTAGAGTAGAGATAAGTGAGATAAAGAACAGAAAAACAATTGAGAGGATCAATGAAACCAAAATTCAGTTCTTTGAAAAGATTAATAAAATTGACAAAGCTTTATCCAAACGAAGAGAAATGAAAGAAGATGCAAATAACTACTTAAGGAGTGAAAGTGGGAATATTATCACTGATCTAGCAGAAATTAAAAGGGTTATAAGAGAATATTATGAACATTCATATGCCAACAAATTAGATAACCTAGAGGACATGAACAAATTCCTAGAAACATAAAAATAACCTGCACTAATTCAAGAAGAAATAAAAGATCTTAAGAGACCTATAAAAGCAAAAAGATTGAATAATCAAAAACCTCCCAACAAGGAAAGGTCCAAGACCAGATGGCTTTAGAGAGAATTGTACCAAGCACTCAAACAAGAATTAACACAAATCCTTCACAAAGCCTTCCAAAAGAAACGAAGAGGTCGGAATTCTTCCTAATTCATTCTATGAGGCTAGTATTACTGTCATACCCAAACGAGATAGAGACATCAAAAGAAATTAACAGAACAACTTCTCTAATGAAGCAAAATCTCAACAAAACACTGGAAAATCAAATCCAACAACATAAATTAGAAGGATTATACCGCATGACCAAGGGTGACTTATCCCAAGAAGAAAAAATCCATATGATCACTTTAATAGCACAAAGAAAGCTTCTGATGATATCTACCATGATTTCATAATAATATCACTCAGAAAAATAGGAATAAAAGGTAACAACCAAAACATGATAAACACAAAAAACTCACAGCAAACATCGTAGTCAATATAAGAAAGAATGAAAACTTGCAATGAAAGACTGAAACCTGTGATCAGGAACAAGGCAAGGTTGCCCACTTTTATCACTTCTATTCAAAATTATACTCAAAGTTCCTGGCAGGGTAATTAGGCAAAAAAAGAAAAAGGCATTGAAATCAGAAACGAAAAAGTAAAACTAACACTTCTCTCTGATGGTATGTCCTTCCATAATGAAAATCCCAAAGGAGTCACAAGAAAACTACTACAGAAAATAAATTTAGTGAAGGTGCAGGGTACAAGATAAACTCTTAAAAAATCAGTTTTGTTTTTTCATACCAGGAAAGAACAATCTGAAATGGGCATTAAAAACGAATTCCATTAGTTGCAACATCTGCTGTCCAGTTCATTGGCCTCACCCTGGACAACTAACAGGGAGGTGAGGATGGACAACCACCACTCAGAGGAACTGAGAGTCTACAACTGCAAGCATCACAGTTCCATCCATCACCCATATGGAACTGAAGCCACCTCTCAATTAGAGATGAAATACGTATCCTCACCCCAGAATCCTCAGGACTGGGAAATAAAATATGGAACAGAGAGGACTTACTGGTATTCTGCTATAGACTTATTGGCATTCTAGCAGTGGAAGAAATTATATCATTGATGTGGAGGTAGTGGCTACTGGAGGTGCTGAAGGCAGGGAGAAGGAAAAAGAGGTACAATATGGGGGCATTTCTGGGACATGGAGCTGTCCTGAATGACACTGCTATGACAAATACAAGCCATTATATACCTTCCACCACCTACAGAATTGAATGTAAACTACAGTCTAAACTATAATCTATGCTTAGTGGCAAAGCTCCAAATGTGCTCATCAATTGCAATGAATGTGCCACATTAATGAAAGAAGGTGTTATTGTGCGGAAGGGTGTGAGGTGTGGGGAACGGGGCATTTGGGAATTCCTTATATTTTTTAACATTTTGTGAAACCTAAGTATTTTGAAAAAAAAATTTTTTTAATTCCGTTCACTGTAGTATCTAAAAGAAAAAAAAAACCTGAAAATAAATTGAAATTAAAAAAATGAACTATACAATGAAAACTGCAAAACACTACAGAAAGAAATTAAAGACCTAAATAAATGTCAAGATACAGTGTGTCCACATTTCACATTTAATATTGTTACAATACCATTACTACTTAAAACGATCTACAGATTAAATACGATACCTATCAAAATTTCTGCAGCATTTTTTTGTAGAAATGAAAAAAGTCAATCCTCAAATTCATATGGAATACCAAGAGGCCACAACTAGTCAAAACAATCGTTCAGAAGTTTGTAACTATATAATAAGCACATGCAACCAGAATATCATCCCAAATTGTATAACATACCATATAAAGAACTAGAAAAACCTCATCTATTCTCCAGGGAAAAAAACAATCAAGCAAATCAGTCCCAAAAGAACCATAGAAGGAATTATCAGACAAAGCAGTTATTAAATCTCTGCTCAGTGAGAAAGGTAAATACTCTTGGAATGAAAGAAGAGATAGCTCACAACAAAGAAACAAACAACAAAAAAGATATAAAAGGAAACTTTATTTTATTTTATTTTTTTATTTTCAGTTTTTTTTTTTAGTCTTTTTTTTTTAATTGATTATGTGATAATATTACATTAAAAATATATATGTGAGGTCCCATTCAACCCCACCCCCCCACCCCACCTCTCCCCCCCCCCCCCAGCAACACTCGTTCCCATCATCATGACACATCCACTGGATTTGGTAAGTACATCTTTGGGCACCTCTGCACCTCATAGTCAATGGTTAAAAGGAAACTTTAGACCTAGGTATAAAATATCTAATATCTAATTCAAGGAAACCAGCAGGATGGCAGCAGAGTAAGAAGCTCCAAGAGTCAGCTCCTGCTAAGGGCAGTTAGTAATCACACAGCTATCTAAAGCACCTGTTTGGGGCTCCAGGAGACGAGAAGAACATCCTGCAACATCCTTGGAAGGAATGGAGGGAGGAGACTATATCTCTGCAGAAAAGATTCTTAAATAGAGCACTCCACGTCACAGAGGCTGGTGCCTATCCTCCACTGGAGGCACAAGCCACCTCCGGAGCTATTCCGTGGCTGGTATCAAAAGGTTCACTTCCCAAAACTGGGGCTTCGAGGAAGAGACATTGTGCACTAACATCAGCTATTGATGAGTAAATTCAGTGGGCTAAAGTATAATATTAAGAACAGCTAAAGTATCAACCTGCCAAGTTGGAAAGAGGTCAGCTGCCTCCATTTTGACTCTGCTCCTGGCATGAGGGGAAACCAGCCTGACTGAAAATCACAGTGAAGGTATGAAATAGTTTCTTTCATTCAGATCAACCTGCAGCCCTAGGCTAGGCTTCAGTCCCACCTCTGTCGGGGTGGCAACTGGTGGTACTGCCCCACCTATCCAGGAAACTGCAGGTACCTTTGGTTGGCACAGAATGAATAATTGGGAATATACTAGGGCAACTGCGGTCATCTTGGGCCCGTAATGCATAGACTGCTGCCCACACATGCAGCTCCATGCCCAAGCAGCGGAGAAGGGGGCATGAAGCTTCATCAGGCTTTCTGGGCAACTACAGTCTAGGCCTTCATGACTTGGATTGTTTCACACACCAGTGACTCGGTCCCTATCCCTGGCAAAGGACAAAGTTTGAAGAAGCTTCATTGGTTCTTGGGGTTAAAAGAGAAACTTGAGCTTCCACAGCTTACATCACCAACTACATTCTTGGTTCCTACTGCACAACCAGCAAGGGAGAAAGGGCAGGAAACCCTAATTTGAAGAGAAAAACTGCATGCAGAATAAATACTCTAATAAGCCAGAGGCTTACTCTCATGGCCAGACTTTAAATCATATTACCTAGCTGGGGTGGTAAAAACAACATGGTACTGGCCTAAAGACAGACACATAGGCCAATGGAACCAAACTGATGTTTCAGAAACATACCCTCACATGTATGGTCAAGCGATTTTTGACTAGCCTGTCAAACCCACTCAGCTCTGGGAGAACAGCCCATTCTACAAATGGTACGGAGATAACTGAGTATCAATAGCCAAAAGAAGGAAAGAGGATCCCTATCTCACACCTGATCCAAAAATTAACTAAATATGATTCAAACACCTAAATATAAAAGCAAAAACCATAAAGCTTCTAGAAGAAAATGAAGGAAAATATCTGCAAGACCTGCTGATAGGTGTTATTTTGTGTGTGTGTGTGTGTGTGTGTATATATATATATACTTGTTATCATTTATTTTATCCCCCCCCCTTGCATCTTGCTTCCTGTCTGCTCTCTCTGTCCATTCACTGCTTGTCTCCCTTTGTTGCATCATCTTGCTGCACCAGCTCTCTGTGGGTGCCAGCCATCAGCTCTCCACAGGAGCAGGCCAGCTTGCCTTCAGAAGGCGGCCCCAGGACGCGAACTCAAGGCCTCTCATATGGTAGACAGGAGCCCAATCGATTGAGGTACAGCCGCTTCCCTGATCCCTATATATATACTTTTCCTTATTATTTTTTTTTTTTAATGTTACATTCAGAAAATATTCCAATAGCATACTTGGGGTTCCTGGTCAGGTGTGGGTGCTCTCTCTCTGGAAATTAAAGAGACATTGTTTTCTGTGCTGAGCTGGTTCAACGAGGACCCACTTGAATCTCCTACTGGACCTCTCAGGCAGCTGTCCTGCTGCCTTGGGAGAGAGGGAAGTGAGGAAGGGAGAAAGGGGGAATGTCAGATTCCCAAGCATTTTATTTAACTGCAAAGAGGATTCCTTGCTCGAAACTTTGTCTGGTATTTTATTGGTTTGTCTTCTTGTTTTTCCTTCCTCTTTATCCCCCCAAGGCCCTTTTCTCTTTCTTTCTTTTTCCTTACTTGCTCCCTTCATCCCTTTTTTTATTTCTTTCTCTTCTTTTAAACTTTTTTTATATTAGGTTCTGCAGGGAGCACTTCACATTTGCTGTATTTCCTCATCCTCCATTTCCTCTTTTCTGTGTGTATTGATTTTGGCCACCAACATTATCCCCTTTCCTCTACATCTTTCTATCCTCCATCATTTATTGTTTCTCTTACATTACACCTCTCTTTGTTTGGCCCCCTATTTTTCTGACTTTTTATTTCTAATACCTTTGTTCTGGTTTGTCTTATATTGACTCTTTATGTTATTGTTCTTTCTTTTCTCTTTCCCTCTCTCCTGAACACACTAGCCTTTTAATTCACACTATATTCCTCCCCATATTCAGTTTACTGTCTCATATAGGTACTCTACTTTGCTTACTGTTATAACTCTACAGAGCTTACAGGAGTCTAATATGCATTCTCCTAGATCTCACATGATTCCTCTGGTAATATTTACTATAAATACTAGGTGGTGGTTTCTTAAAGGAGACAAGAGTAGGACTAAGATGGCCTACTGATACTTACTGTATATAGAAGTTTTAATTAGCTTTACTGTAAAAATGTGGAAATGTAGAGTGGATAGTAACACATAGCTAGTAACAGCCAGTTCATAAATGGGGATGTGGCTGAAAACGGTAGTCTACTGTAGGTACAGCGGCAGAGACATTCAGCCTGGCTGTGTTGCGAGCGACTAGATGAGCACTCTCTCTAGTCCACACGCTTTTGGGCACACCCAAAAGATGGTGCACCGGCACTGAGCCAAATGTCTCCAGCCCTGCCTCACCCTCCTCCCGTGAGCCCTCCACCTGTCAGCTATGCCCCGTAAGCCAAACCACTATATAAACGCAGCAACTTCCTCAATAAAGCAGATGTGCATCGTGAACCCGTCTCCGGAGTGAGTCTGTCTCCGTCATCCTTACCCCAACGAGCCCCTCGTTCAACAAGTGGTGCCCGAACAGGGACTCGTGGCAGCCGATGCTCCTGCCGTCTATGACTCGGGTAAGTGATCCTTGCCATGGGTAACCTCCCCTCCTCCCCTCGGACTCCGCAGGCTCAAGCCCTGCACAATCTCTTGGCAACTAGGCATATTAAAATATCAGAAAAAGAACTTTACCAGTACTGGGATATGATAGTCCACTTCAATCCCTGGCTCTCGACTGCGTCTCTATGGGACCCTCAGATCTGGGCTAAACTGTTAAAGCATGTGCGCTCTGCAGAGGGTCATGAAAACAAAACATTCCCTCTCAGCCTTATCCCTGCGCTCCTAGCTATTCATGCTTGCCTTACGGGGGCTCCAGAAGACGAACCAGCCCCTATCCCTGATATAATGCCTGCAGACTGCTCCCCAGCAGTGCCGCCTTATACCTTAACCCTCGCACAGTTGTGGGGCTCGACTACATCGCCCGATACTAATGCCCTATACTCTCCTCTATTGGAATTTGTGGGGGCCATCAGCTCAGACACCAATGCTACCAGCCCCCAGCACCACCTGACGCTAAGACGAGGCAGAGCCACCCAATAAGAGACTCGCTACCATACCTGTCTACATATAATAACAGGAGTCAAAAATGCTGTTTGACCTAAAGTAAGGGGGAAATGGAAAGGACAAATGAATTTATATGGCAATGAGTCTCTAAAAAAGAGTCTGGAGGTTGTCAGAAGGATTGCCCTTATGCACACCTGAGCAGAGTCTCAGAGACAGATAAAGTAGATACAACCCCAGGTATTGGTCCTTTTGAGGGCTAAAGAGACCCACAGGTTCTACGGTCATGGCAGGTGGAGTTCACTGCCATGTCGGTTGGCCCTTCTTTGGAGCTGGTGTTTCTGCGTGATGGAGCTGGACTCAGATGTGATCTCTTTTCACAAGCCTTTCATGCTACTTTACTGGAACTGTAGTAGGTGCTGGGCTTTAAGATATATCTAGGGGATCTGAATCTCTGGACTGACAATATGATAGCAGGCCCTGAGCCTCAACAGACTTCAGCTCCTACACTCTGGTTTATTGGACTTACCCACTCAGCTAACATGGAGTTGAAGAATGTCAGCCACCACACCATGGAGCCTAGAGTGCCTACAACTGAAAGCAGGAGGATTGCAGCCAGTATCCATGTGGAATCTAAGGTCCCTCTTGACATTGATGTGGAATGGACACAACCAAGCCAAGGTCCACAGGAAGGAGGAATACAGTAAGGATTAGAGTGGACTTAATGATATTCTATTCATAAACTATTGTGGTTAATAATCGAGAAAATGTGGCATTGGTGTGGAAAAAGTGGCCATGGTGGCTGCTGGGTGCAGGGAATGGGAGGAAGAGATGAGATGTGGAGGCATTTTCGGGACTTGGAGTTGTCCTGAGTGGTGCTGCAGGGACAACTGCCAGACATTGTATGTCCTCCCATGGCCCACTGGATGGAACATGGGAGAGTGTGGGCTATGGTGTGGTCTACAGGCCATGGGGTGCAGCGATGCCCACAGATGTACTCACTAGATGCAATGGATGTGTCATGATGATGGGGGAGAGTGTTACTGTGGGGGGAGTGGTGGGGTGGGGGCAGTGGGGGTGAATGCGGACCTCATATTTTTTTAATGTAATATTTTTAAAAAAATGAATAAATAAAATAAAATAAAATAAAAAGAGACTCGCTACCGAGGAACTTTCCGCTATGGGAGTACCCATGCCAAAGGAACTCTCTGCTGCAAAACTCCCCATGTCAGCCCTTCCCACTGGGCTATGGGCACTCCCTGTGAAACCCAGACTCTCCTACCAGTACTCCCAGCTTTGCCAGCAAGGAGATGCCCATTCTAACACAGGAGCAGAATCATGGCCCCACTTCCATCCTGTTAAAGTAAACCCCACTGCTGCCCACCCGGCACAACGGTATCCCCATGGACAAAAAACAATCACCACTTTACGCCATGTCATGCGAGAGGATGGCCTTAACAGTCAATGTGCACAAATGTTATTAGAAAACCTCAATGTAGACCTTAATTGTGCCACTGATTGGAAAAACCTAGCATGTGCTCTATTACCCACCGGGGATTATATCCAATGGAAAGCACTCTATTATGATGAGGCTGAAATACTGGGAGAAAGTAATGTGGCGGCTGGAGTTAATATTCCCACAGAATCCCTACAAGGAGAGGGCCAATATGCATTGCCTACTGTCCAGGCCACAGGGCCCTCCAATATTTTGATCAATGCCGTTTATGCACTATGAGAGCATTCAAAAAAATAAATCCAAAAGGAAATCCCCTTCAAATGTCTAAACTTGTACAAGGCGCTAATGAAGGCTTTGTTAACTTTTTTGGCCAAGTTAAGGAAGCGGTAGAGGGAAAAGTCACCCATGCCACAGCAGCGGACATGCTAGTAAAGGACCTTTAATGGGAGGGGGCCAAGGGCGAATGCCGTAGAGCCATCGCTCCGTTGTGCAAGGGCACACCGGAAGACTGGGTGCTAGCTTGTCGTGACGTCGGCTCGGTATCCACCAGCATGTTGATGGCCGCCCTAGCCCAGCATCTCAAGGTATCCCCCAAATCAAACTCAGGCAATCATTTCCACTGTCACTCTACTAGACATTTTGCGAGAGAATGCCCGCAAAAACAGTCACAAAAATCCTCTCCTGGCAAGCCAAATCCAATCTGTCCTAGGTGCCACAAGGGGCTCCATTGGAAACGCGACTGTAGGTCTCACACCAACACCTGTGGAGAAACCCTACTGCCTTTAAATGAGAAGCGGGGCACCTCTCAGCCCCACCAGTAAGAGAGGAAACTCCATTAAATCCAGGCATTTATTGGACGGTCCCCATCACCCAAAACAAAGCGTGGTTAACCCTAGATATCAATGGAAAATCCATAGTAGGGCAGCTTGATACAGGGGCGGATATCTCCGTCCTAAGTAGTAAAGATCTACACCCAGAATGGCCCCTACAGATCGGGCCCATTATTCAGGGAATGGATGGCTTAAAAACTTCCCGCCAAGTTTCAAAACCCTTAACTTGGACAGACCCAGATGGTACTGCAGGACAATTCCAACCCTTGGTGTTGACACAACTCCCTAATACCCTATGGGGCAGAGACAAAATGCCTCAGCTCGGAACCGTCCTAACAACTGACCAGTTCCCCCAATCCTAAAGGCCACTGCTCCACCACTAATGACAATCATGAAACCCCTACCAGTCACCCTAAAATGGGATACTAAACAACCCATCTGGGTGGACCAGTGGCCCCTGCCTCGTGAAAAACTCAATCAACTCAAAATCCTTGTCCAACAACAGCTAGACCTCGGGCACCTAGAGCCCACTACCAGCCCCCTTAATACCCCTGTATTTGTTATACAAAAGAAAGCAACAGGCAAATGGCGCTTCCTTCATGACCCACGGGCCATCAACTCTCATATGGAAAAGATAGGCTCACCACAACCGGGTGTCCCTCATCCCTCAGCTATACACAAAAATAGTTATATTTTTATAATAGACATAAAAGATTGTTTCTTTTCCATCCCATTGCATAAAAAAGACCGCCCATATTTCGCCTTCACAGTTCCGGCAATTAACCATGCTCTGCCAGCTGAGCGGTACCAATGGAAAGTCCTCCCCCAAGGCATGAAAAAAGTCCCACAATATGTCAAAATTTCGTAGGCAATGCCACGTTACCATTGCAAACTTACTGCCAAATCATCCACTACATGGATGATATTCTCACAGCACACCCTGATCAGGATCATCTAACAAACTGTTTTAAGGTGTTACTCCATAATCTAAAACAGTTGGGACTGCAAATCACCCCCGAAAAGGTGCAAACTAAATCGCCCTTCAGCTTTCTAGGATATCGTATCAATACGGGCATCAAGCCCTTGTCACCATCTCTAACAATAACACAAAATTACACAGTAAATGAACTGCAGAAAATCTGCGGGGACATAAACTGGATCAGACCACATCTATCCCTATCATCACATAAATTAGCCCCCCTCTTTTCCCTTTTAGAGGGAGACCCCAATCCCACGAGTTGTCGTGTCTTCACTTCTGAAGCTGAAGACGTCATAAAATATATCAATTCCCAAATGCAAAACACAGAACTGGCCAAATTTAATCCTCATAAACCTCTCCTTGCCATAGTATTAGCAACCCAAGGACCACCCACTGGAGTTCTATGTCAAAATGAGCCCCTATACTGGGTGCACCTCTCCTTCAATAGTCTCAGCAAAATCACACCCCAGTTAACGCACAAGTAGGCCTTTTGCCTACTGGGGAGAAAATTACGATACACAGCAAAAAGCATCTACGGCCAGGAGCCAGACAAACTAATCTTACCTCTTACAGGACAGCATATCACCCACCTCCTCCAAACCAACCTCGAAATACAAACGCTTGTAGCAGGATTTCCTGGGCAAATAGATAATCATCGGCCTGCTCACAAACTTCTCTCCACCCTCTAGCAATTGCCGTGCAGTTTCCAAGAGAACGCTTACCCGCCGTCCAAACCACTCCCAAATGAAACCCCTGTCTTTACGGACGCCAATAAGTCATTCCATGTAGTACTCATAAAACAACAAAAACAAATGGATCGGATTATAAAATGCCCCCATGATGGCTCAGTATAGTTCGGAGAACTATATGCACTCTTCCTCTCTTCCTTGTGCTATATCATTGTCAGAATACCCCTATAAATATCTTCTCCAGCAGTGCATACGCAGCACAAACCCTACATAGCCTTCCACATGCAGTCTGCCGCTTAAGAAAAACCCAACTAGATGACCTGTTAACCCAAACCAAGGGTATCCTTGAAAATAGAGCACAGCCATGGTACATACAACATATTAGAGCACATACTGGTTTGCCTGGCCCTCTAGCACGAGGGAACCAGCAAGCAGACGAATCCATTGATTAATACTCACTGCACCTGCTATTGATCAAGCACTCACTTTACATGCCAAATTCCATATGTCTGCACATGCCCTCAAGCGGCTGTTTCATTCACTCTCTCACCAACAATGCAAACATCTAACTCGCGCCTGCGCACAGTGTGTCCCCTGTTACCACCAGGACCACTTCAACCCCAAGGAGTCAACCCAAGGGGGTTACATCATAACAGCTTATGGCAAATGGACGTCACCCACATCCCCTCTTTTGGGACACTGAAATATGTCCATGTAATTATTGACACATATTCCGGATTTGTGTTTGCCACCGCTCTCTCTCATGAGCGTACCCGTCATGCTACTTCCGCCTTGCTGCAGGCCATTCTACAAATGGGGGCGCCATGGGCCTTAAAAACAGACAACAGACCCTGTTATACCTCCCAATCCTTCCAATCCTTCTGTTCTGAATGGTGGGTCAAACATCTACAGGCATCCCACACAACCCACACGGTCAAGCCATCGTTGAACGCGTCCATGCCACCCTGAAACAACATATAATAAAACAAAAGGGGAAGGACCCTAGGGATATACTCAAAAACATCATAACAAAAGCCCTAATTACACTAAATTACTTTTCTTTCAATTCTGAAGGTCTCTCTCCAGCCAACAAGCACTGGGGAGGACTCCGCTCTATACCCACACCAATGCCTTTGGTGCGCTGGAAAGACCCCCTGACACAACAATGGAATGGGCCTCATCCCCTACTAGGACAGGGATGAGGGTCTGCTTGTGTCCTTCCAGAAAACGCAGACCAGCCCATCTGGGTCCCCAGCAGATTGATACAGCTCGCCATGCCCACCGAAAAACGAGATGGCTGATCCTCTGCCGCCGAAGATGACCCCCCAGACAGTCACTCAACTCGCAGGCGACATAAATAACCTGTCCCTGGAAGAAAGGCGAGAAGAAGGTGGCCCTGTGAGAGACGACGCCATCAACACCGTACTCCTGCCCATCCCACGTGTCGCATCACGCGGGGAAACATCAAATCATTATGCACAGAAACCCAACGTATGGCACCTGCCCCTGCAACACCCGAAACCCTCTTCCTCCTCATTTGCTCGATCCTCACAGCAAACTCCGCTCGCAGACAGCTGCTCTGAACCACAGTACAACATCCGCCTCTTCTTACGCCCGTGGACACAGACGCTCCACAGTTCCTCAACCTCACCCAACTATTAACATCCCAAATCTTATCGATTAACAACACCTGAGCCTCCGGAGTAGACACCTCTTTACTAGCTGCAATGCTAGAGCACGTACAGTCCCTCCTATCATCTTCCAACCTTCTGCTATGGCTTACAATAGGAATCTTAATTGTTGTCGTATGTATTGTCTATTGATGTATCAACAAAAGCCTTCAAGCTTTATCCCAAAAAACTGAAGAAAGGAAATTAGTATAGTAGGCTCTTGTTACTAACAGAGGGGGAGATGCAGGTAGAGCGGCAGAGACATTCAGCCTGGCTGTGTTGGGAGCAACTAGATGAGCACTCTTTCTAGTCCACGCGCTTTTGGGCACACCCAAAAGATGGCGCACCGGCACTGAGCCAAATGTCTCCAGCCCCACCTCACCCTCCTCCCGTGAGCCCTCCACCTGTCAGCTATGCCCTGTAAGCCAAACCGCTATATAAACGCTGCAACTTCCTCAAGAAAGCAGACGTGCATCATGAACCCATCTCCGGAGTGAGTCTGTCTCCGTCGTCCTTACCCCAACGAGCCCCTCGTTCAACAGTCCACATTTGTAAATGCCTAAAGAATAACCTAGGAACTGAATAGCACAGAAAACCAAGAGGTAGATGAGAATTGTGGTTGATGGTACAGATTCAAGTGTCCTTTGTCAGAAGAGCAAATGTACATCACTATTTGATCATATACAATACGGTGGGAGAGGACAAACATGGGAAAAGCACAACTGGAGCGGCAGATGGACTGTGATTAGCAGTAATAATGTGGTATTCTTGCATTTATGCCAAAGATGTTCTGTGTAGGTAATGGTGCAGTATGGAAAATATGTGCCATATTTACACTATGGATGGTAACAACTGGATGATATCATTATATAATCTGTAACCAATATTCCACCACAGTGTGGTATGCTGATAGAGGGATTTGTTTGGGAATTCTGCACATGTGCACAATTATTTTCTAAATTTACAACTTCTGTCATAAAAACACATTAAAAAATAATAATAGGGTGGGTTGGGGGAAAACCTACCAAATATAAGAAAAGGATTATAATTAGTAAAATTTCCTCGATATTCTTTCATAATCTATAAAAAATGTCTCACGATAATGAAAGGTATTGATGGAGGGCCGATACATGGGATCCCATACATATGTCATGCATGTTTGCTTTGTAGGTTCACAGTTTTTATTATACACTTATTGTTTATGTATGTTTATACATAAATGAGATAAAGATAACAAAATAAGGTTGTTGGGGGAAAAATGCTTTGGTTAGTAGAAATATTTTGATGTTGCCCTTTAATCATTACTGGAAAATGTTTAACAAGAAAGCAAGGTATTGGTGGTAGGGTGAGGTATAAGAGTCCTGTATGATGTTATATATGTTTCCTTTGTAAGCTCAAAACTATTAATATAAACTTATTGTTTACATATGTTTCCGTATGAGTGATATACTTCAATAAATTTTTTAAAAATTAAGGAAAAAAACACCATTTCCATTAATTCCAACACCTACTCTCCAGTTCACTGGCCATATAGGATTGAAGCCACCCCTCAATTAGAGGTCGAGTGGTCATCACCCATTCCAGAATCTTCAGGATTGGGGAATAAAATATGGAATTGAGGGGACTTAACTGGTATTCTACTACAGACATACTGGTATTCAAGCAATGGAAGAAATTATATCATTGATGTGGAAACACTGGCCACTAGAGGAGCAGAAGGCAGGGAGAGGGAAAAGGAGGTGTAAAATATGGGGTCATTGTTGGGACATGAAATAGTCCTGAATCACATTGCAACAACACATATAGGACATTAATTCCCTGCCATAACCTACAGAATTGAGTGGGAGAGAGTGTAAACTAAATGTAAACTGTAAACCATGCTTAGTGGCAATGCTCCAAATGTGTTCATCAACTGCAGTGAATTTACCATACTAATGAAAGAAGTTGTTAAATGTGGAGAAGGGTGGGAGGTGTGGAGAGTGGGGCATTTGGGTACCCCTTATATTTCTGTATAAAATTTTGTGTAATCTATCTTCTAAAAAAATAAAAAATATATTTTAAAAAAAACTATTCTATTCACTACAGCACCTAAAAAAAAAACAAACCTGAGAATAAATTTAAACGAAGAGATGAATGACCTGTACAATGAAAACCACAAAACACTACTGAAAAGAAATTAAAGAAGACCTAATAAATGGCAAAATATTACCTAAAGTGATCTATGGATTAAATGCAATACTTCTCAAAATCTCTACGGTCTTTTTTTTTTGGAGAAATGGAAAGAGTTGATCCTCAAATTCATATGGAATAGCAAGAGGTCCCAACTAGCAAAATCAATCTTTCAGAAGTCTCACAACTAAATAACAACCACATGCAACCAGGATATCAAGCCATATCATACAACCAAGCCAAGGTCCACAGGAAGGAGGAATACAGTAAGGATTAGAGTGGACTTAATGATATTTTATTCATGAACTACTGTGGTTAATAATCGAGAAAATGTGGCATTGGTGTGGAAAAAGTGGCCATGGTGGCTACTGGGTGCGGGGAATGGGAGGAAGAGATGAGATGTGGAGGCATTTTCGGGACTTGGAGATGTCCTGAGTGGTGCTGCAGGGACAATTGCCGGACATTGTAAGTCCTCTCATGGCCCACTGGATGGAACGTGGGAGAGCGTGGGCTATGGTGTGGACCACAGGCCATGGGGTGCAGTGATGCCAAGAGATGTACTCACCAGATGCAATGGATGTGTCATGATGATGGGGGAGAGTGTTACTGTGGGGGGAGTGGTGGGGTGGGGGAGGTGGGGGGGTGAATGGGGACCTCATATTTTTTTAAGGTAATATTTTGAAAAATGAATTAAAAAAAAAAAAAAACTAGAAAAATCTGGTCTGTTCTCCAGGGGAAAAAAAACAATCAGCAGATACAGCCCCAAAGGAACCACAGAAAGAATGATGAGACAAAGCAGTTATTAAGTGTCTGCTCAATGAGAAAGGTAAATACTCTCCTTGGAGTGAAAGAAAAGATAGTTCAAAACAAAGAAACAAACAACAAAAAGATGTAAGAGGGAAACTTTAGACCTACATATAAAACATCTAAACTCAGGGACAAACCAGCAAGATGGTGGCCAGAGGAAGGAGTTCCGAGAGTCAGTTCATGCTACAGGACAGTTAGCAACCACACTGAGCTATCTACTAAAGCACCTGTTTGGGGGCTCCAGGAGACCAGAAGAGCATCCTCCAACATCCCTGAAAGCATGGAAGGAAGACACTGCGCATCTGCAGAGAAGATTTATAAGTAGAACACTCCACACCCCAGAGGCTGGTGCCCATCTTCCAAAGGCAGCACAAGACATCTCAGAGCTATTCCTCAGCTGCAATCAGAAGTTCCACTTCCCAAAAATGGCAGAGGAAGAGAAGACTGGGCACCAGCTTCAGATATTGATTAGTAAAGTAAATTACGTAGTCTAAAGTATAATGTTTAGAATGGCTAAAATTTGAACCTATCCAAGTCAGAAAGAGGCTGTGTTGTAGGCAGCACATCTCAGCCTAGCAAAATGGCTCGGCTTGCACCGAGATGGCCTCCAGCCTGAAAGCTGCTTCTTCCCCCAGCAACAAGAGCGAGCGAGCAACCTATACACTCCATCCCCTTTGCCCAGCCAATCAGCACATGCCACACTCCCCTCAACCCCCACCCTAGCCCTTATAAGCTGTTGCACTTCCCTAATAAATCAGACCTGCGCCACCAGCCTGTGTCTCCAGAGCGGTTACTGTGTGTTATTGGGTTACAGTGTGTTATTGTGCTCTGTTGATCCTTACCTCGGGAGGCCCCCAGGCCGCTCCTCAGCGCACACTGGCCACAAGGCTGGTAACCACTATTTTAACTCTGCCCCTGGCACAAGGAGAAAATTCCAGTGATGTAAGGACAGCCTTCTTTCCATCCTTATCAGATTGTAGCTCTAGGCTAAGCCCCAGCCCCACCTCCAGCAGGGAGGAGGCTGTGGGGCCCTGCACCAGCCTCTCCAGGAAAATAAAGACCATGCCTCAGAGGACTACAATCATTCTACTCTGAATGCTTCAGGGGCTATTCTGGAATTGGAAGCTCCATTTCCCAAAAAAACAGGGAAGGAAGGGATGGTTGGCCACCAACTGCAGCTAGTGATTAGTAAATATGGCTGGCTGAAATAGAACCCTAAGAACAGGTAAAGTTTGAACCTGTCCAAGTCAGAAAGAGGCCAGTGGACACCATTTTGATTTTGCCCCCAGCATGAGGGGAAGCTGGGCTGGCTGAAAATCATAGTGAACGTAGGGACTGGCTTCTTATACCAAGATCAGCCTGCAGCCCTAGCCTAGGCATCAGCCCCACCTCTACCAGGGAGGAAGCTGGCGGGCCCTGCACCAGCCTCTCTGGAGAACTGCAGGAACATTCGGCTGGCAGACTGAATACTGGGAAGGCTACCAGGGCAACTGTGGTCATTTTGCACATGTACAGCACAGCATGTTGCCCACACCTGCAGCTCTATCCCTGCCAATGCAGGGGAGGGGACTTTAAGCTTCCTCAGTCTCTCTAGGTGACTACAGTCTAGGTCTGCGCACCCTGGATCATTCCACACAGCTGTGGCACTATCCATACCCTGCAAAGGAGAAAGAAGGGAGGAGGTTCATCAGTTCTTGGGAAACAAGGGCAGCTTTGACTCTCCACTGCGTTCAACACCAGTTATACCCTTGGCTCCCACTACACAACTGGCAAGGGAGAAAGGGCAAAAAAACCCTAAACTAAAGAGAGAAACTGCACCCAGAATAAATATATCTAGTAAGCCAGATGGCAAGATACCAACAAAAACTGCAATCCATACAAAGAAACAGGAAGATATCACCCAGGTAAAGGAACAAGGTAAGCCTCCTGATGACATAAAGGAGTTGAGACAACTAATCATAGATGTTCAAACAAATCACCTTAACAAATTCAACAAGATGACTAAAGAGATTAGGTATATTAAGACAACACTGATGCTCCTTGCCTGCGATACTTGAACCCCCCTATGGTACAAAACTACTTCAAAAATGAAGCCTAATATATCCATTGCCTTGCCAATGGGCCCTACTTTGGAATTTGTGTTCCTGAGTCTAATGGATTGGGACTCAGATGTGACCTTTCTACACATGCCTCTTATGTCACTTTTACTGAACTTGTGGTTGGCTGGAGTTGGTATATACCAAGGAACTTAAATCTCTGGACTGGGCATGTGCCAGCCTAGCCCTGAGCGTCAGCAGAGCTGCAAATCCTACTCTCCGGGTTGTTTAACTTACTACACAGGTCAGCTAGGAGATAAAGATGGTCAACCACCACACCAGGGAGCTGAGAGTGCCTATAACACCAAGCAGGAGAATCGCATCCATCAACCATGTGGGCTCTAAGCTCCTTCTCGATATAGAGGTGGAGTGGACATCACCAAACCAGGGTCCACAGCATGGAGGAATAAAATACAGATTACAGTGAATTTACAGGCATTCCACTATAGAATTACTGTGACTACTAATGGTCGAAACTGGAGCATTGATCTGGAGAAAGTGGCCATGGTAGTTGCTGAGGGTAGGAAGAGGGAAGAGAAGATGAGATGTGGGGGCATTTTCGGGATTTGGAATTATCCTAAATGATATTGCAGGGACAGATGCTGGACATTATATATCTTACCATAACCCACTGAATGGCCTGGGGAGAATGTTAACTACAATGTAAACTATTATCTATGTGGTGCAGCAGTCCTCCAAAATGTATTCACCAAAAGCAATGAATGTGCGACAGTCGATATATGTGGGAACCTCATATTTTTTAAGGTAACATTTTTTGTGATCTATGTATCTTTTAAAAAGAGAAGACAACTTAATAAAAAATTTAAAAAAGATGGCACTGGAAGAGCACAAATTTCAAAGTACATACAGAAAAACTGGAGATCTTATGGGAATTAAAGGTGCAATAAATGAAATTTTAAAAATACTGGAGTCATATAACAGATTTGAGGAGGCAGAAAAAAGGACTGGTGAGCTGGAAGAAATAGCTTCTGAAAGCAAAAGAAAGAACAGTGGAAGAAAGAATGGAAAAAATTGAACAAGGTCTCAGGGAACTAAATGACAACAAAAGATGTGCAAACATATGTGTAAAAGGTGTCCAAGAAGGAGAAAAGGGGAAAAGGGTAATAGGAATGTTTTAAGAAATAACGGTAGAAAATTTCACAACCCTATTAAAGGACATGGATATCCATATCCAAGAAGCACAATGCACTCCCTTATGTATAATTTCAAAGAGCACAACCCCGAGACATATTAATTATAAGGTCAAATACCAAAGACAAAGAGAGAATTCTGAGTAGCAAGAGAGAACAAATGCATAGCATATAAGGGATATCCAATAAGATTAAGTACAGAGTTCCCATGGAGGCAAGAGAGAGTGGTGAGTGTTACAGGTCTTTGAGAATTTGTTTAGTAGGTCTTCTGGCTCTTGCTGGAAGACCCTTACTTTCCCCATATTTTTTTTTTCTTTCCATCCCCTGCCCTGCTGTAATTGCTGTCTGTGTCCATTTGCTGTGTGATCTTCTTTATCAATTTCTCTTTTTTGTATTCTCTTCTCATCTTTGTCCTTTAAGATTCACCGGGATTCCATCCTGGGGAACTCTAATCTGGAGAGAGGTTCCCTGTCAATTCTACTACCTCAGTTCCTGGTCTCTTGCTGTGCTTCTCCTTGACTCTTCCCTTGTCTCTTTTTTAATGCATCATCATCTTGCTGCATGACTCACACAGGTGCTGACTCACTGTGTGGGCACTCAGCTCAACATGCAGGCACTGGCTCGCCATACGGGCACTCGTGTGGGCATTCAGAATGCCACCCAGGCACTCACGTGTGCACTTGGCTCACCAAGTGGGGACTCAGTTTGCCATGTGGACAGTCAGCTCACCATGAGGGCACTCGGCTCACCTTCTGGGCACTTGGCTCAGTGCAGACATTTGGCTTGCAGACAATGCCTTGCCATACAGGCACACTTTCTCTTCTTTTTCACCAGGAGACACTAGGGACCAAACCTGGGACTTCCCCTATGATAGGCAGAGACCCTACCACATGAGTCACATGTGCTTCCCACATTCCCCATATTTAACAATAAAAGTTAAGTTTGCCTTAGTAAACTGGGTATTCTTAAAAAACATAAAAAGAAGACAACATTGGTATGATATATTTAAGATACTGTGAAGGAAAAATTTCCGGTTAAGAATCTTATACCCAGTAAGATTGTCTTTCAAAATTGAGGGTTAGTTTAGAATATTCACAGATAAATAGAAATTGACAGAGTTTATAACCAAGAGACCAGCTTTGCAGGAAATATTAAAGGGTATGTTACAGCCTGAAAAGAAAAATCAGGAGAGTCTAGAAATATAGAGTATGTAAGAAAAAGTAAACAAAAGTGTCAAGAGTGGTAAAATAAAATGACAGATGAAACACCAATATTTAAGAATCAACCTAACATTGAAAATCACTTGTATTCAGAAAACTACAACTCATTGTTAAAAGAAATTTAAAAAGATGTAAATAATTGGAAGAACACGCCATGCTCACATATTAGAAGACTAAATATCATTAAGATGTAAATTCTACTCAAATTGATATACAGATTCTATGCAATTCTGATAGAACTTCCAACAGCATTTTAAAAATAATTGGAAAGCATGATTATCACATTTATTTGGAAGGTTAAGGGGTCCTGAATACCAGGAAAACCTTAAAGAAGAAAACTGAAGTTGGAGGACTCTCACGTCTGGACTTTAAATCGTATTACCAAGGTATACTGGTGAAAACACCATGGTACTGAAATAAAGACAGATACATAGACCAATGGAAATGAAGTGATGGTTTCACAAACCATTGGTTTTTATTTTATTAACACATTTCTTTTTATTAAAGTTAATAGATGACACAGAATGTTACATTAAAAAAACATAAGAGGTGCCCATATAACCTAGTCCCCAACTCCCACCTCCATCATTTTTGTATGTATTTTTCTGAAGATAAATACATCACAAAAAAGGTTATATTATAAAAAAAGAGGTTCCCATATACTCCCCATCCCCCTACCCCACTCCTCCCACACAAACAACCTCCCTCATCACTGTGGCACACTCACTGCACTTGGCGAACACATTTTAGAGCACTGCTGCACCACGTGGATAACAGTTTACCCTGTAGTTCACACTCTCCCCCAGTATATTCAGTGGGTTATGGCAGGATATATAACATCCAGCATCTGACCCTGCAATATCACTTAAGAAAATCCCAAGTCCCAAAAATGCCCGCTCATCACATCTCTTCTTCCCTCTCCCTGCCCGCAGCATCTACTGTGGCCACATTCTTCACGTCGATGATACAATTTCTTCTATTACTAGTCACAATAGTTTCACAGTACAATATCAGTAAGTCCACTCTAATCCATGTTTTACTCCTCCATTCTGTGGACCCTGGGGATGGTGATGTCCACTCTACCTCTATATAAAGAAGAGGAATAGATTCCTCATGACTGATGGATGCAATTCTCCTGCTTGCAGTTGTAGGCACTCTTCATTCCCTGGAGTGGTGGTTGACCATCTTCACCTCCCTGTTAGCTGACCTGGGTAAGTCCAATGAAACAGAGTAGGGATTGCAACTCTGCTGAGGCTCAGGGCCCAGGTGGTACATGGGCAGTTCAGAGATTCAAGTCCCCTGAGTACACACCATACATAATATGAATCACAGGCTCAGTAAAAGTGACACAAGAGGCATGTGTACACAGGTCATATCTGAGTCCAGCTCTATCACTATCAGGAGCACAAATTTCAAAGCAGGGCCTATTGACATGGCAAAGAACTCAAAATCCATCTGTCATGACCATATACTCTGTGGGTCTCCATAGCCTTCAGGAGAACCAGTATCTAGGGTTGTATCTCCTTAAGCTGTTTCTGGGGTCCTGCTGAGGCGTGCGTAAACACGACCACTCTGATGACCCCCCAACTCTTTTTTGAAGACTCTCATCCATATATACTTATTTCTCTTTGCCATTTCCCCCTTTTATACAAGGTAAACAGCAGTTTTTAACACATCCTATATGTAGGCTGAGATACTCTGTTGGTCTGAGTTGACCTTTTATTCAAGGCCTCTTTCTAGTTGCATCACCAGTTGGTGACTGGTAATAATCCATCGGTGCCCAGGGGGGCTCATCCCTGGGAGTCATGTCTCACCCTGGGGAGAAGGTATTGCATTTACATGCTGAGTTTAGTTTAGATATTGGCCACATTTGAGCAACATGGAGGCTCTCAAGAGGTAACTCTTAGGCACCCTGCAGCTCTAGGCCTAGTTCACATTTCAGGCACACAGCCTCATAAGCATAGTCATCATTATCAAGGGCTCAACGTTGGACCATCCTTCCTTGTTGGTTTTTGCTGGTGCACTTGGGGGATTACTGCTGTTCCATCGGGGAATGTTACAGAGCTCTCCTGAGTAGGAACTCTGTACTCCCTCAGTTGTCGTCTGTAACTGTAACTACTATAAAAATACCCAACATATAGCAGAACATTTTTATGGCCCCTATATACATGCCCTGGAGAAGACCCTTCCAACCATGCGACCCGCATCAATAACAACCCACAACAGTGCTCCTCCCCTCCCCATAGGTGAAACTCTCCGTGGTCCAAAATGTCTTGAACAATGAAGTCTAATATATTGCCAAATGCACTTAATAGGAAAATGAAATAAACTGATGGGTTTAAAGATTAGAAATACACATACTTATTTAGAAATATTAAGATAAAGAAAAAATAAACTGGTGTATTAATAAAAATAAAAAATATCATAAAGCTTTGTTTTTAACTTTTTGCCTTTCATCACTGTAATAGGTGTTGCCCTGTATGTACAGTGTCAAGGCACTTTCTTTCATTTCTTTTCCTCAGTGTCTACATTCATTCCTTTTTTAAATTTTTTTTTCTAATTTTTAACCTTGTCTTCAAAAACGTTTTAGAACACAGTAATTCACATACACAATAGAGGGGACTCCCATTCAATATCAAACCCTTTCCCCCTTCCCCAGCAACGATCTTTTTACATGGTCATGCTACATTTGCTGCAGCTGGTGTATAGATTTTGAAACATAGCTTCCAAACCTGGTTCCATTTTGGTTTACATTATGGTTTATATTTCAGACTGTAAAATTTCTAAATTTTTAGTTTCCCTGTGTTTACATTATGGTTTACACTTTAGTTTATAGACTTGTATACATTTTTGGTGTACATTAACATGTCCTATATCCATTGTTACATGATCTTGTGGAGCAGTTTCATTGCCCCCTAGTTACCCTGCTTCCATCTATTCTATACCTCTCCCGTCCTCCCCTCAGGGCCCATAGTGACAATCAATCTTCACTACTTCAGGGACCAGATTTACAGATACTTGCAACAATGTTAAGGGCTTGAATACTAGACTTCCCAAACTATTGAGATCGACTGATTCTCTCAAGGAATACAAACAGTTCTTCACATCAAGGGTCAAGAGATTTTTGACAAGCCTGTCAGATGCACCCAGTTCAGGGAAAACAGTCCATTCAACAAATGGTGCTGGGAGAACTGGATATCCATAGCCAGAAGAAAGAAAAAGGACCCCTACCTCACATCTTACACAAAAATTAATTCAAAATAGAACCAAATCCTAAATATAAAAGCAAAAACCATAAAGCTTCTGGAAAAAAAATGTAGTAAAGTATCTTGAAGACTCAGTAGTAGGTAGTGGATGCTTCAAGGAGATAAGAGCAGGACTGACATGGACTACTGATATTTAATTTATGTAGACATTTTAATTAACAGTACTGTAAAAGGGTGAAAACATATATAGCTGATGGTAATGTATTATAGTGATTAACATCTGTTATATAAATGGGAATGTGACTGAAAAGTGTAGTCTAGGGATATAAAGGCAAATTGACAGACAGCTAGGGAATAATCTAGGGGCTAACACAGTAAACACAGAGGTGGATGAGAATTTTGGTTGATGGTACAGAGGACAGAGTGTCCTTTGTGATCTAGAGGAGATATACATCACTGTTGCGGGGGGGGTGGGAATATGGAGAAGCATGAGAAAAATACAACTGAAATGACCTATGGACTGTGGTTAACAATAATAGCGTAATATTCATGCTTATATACCAAAGATGTACTGTGTTGATAATGTGCGAGTATGGAAAAAATGTGCCGAATGTAAGCTATGAACCTGATAATAACCCAATATTATTTCACAATCTTTAACAAATGTGCCATCACACAGTGGTATGTTGATAGAGGGGTGTTGTATGGGAATTCTACACATGTGCATGATTGTTTCCTAAGTTTACAACTTCTGTCAAAAAAAAATATTTTAAAAATAATAATAGGGTAGGTTGGAGGAAAAATACACCAAATGTAAGATAAGGACTATAGTTAGTAGTAAGATTTTGATTACAATCTTTCATATTTTGTTACAAATGTCACGTAACAATGAACACTGTTGGTGGTGGGCTGATGTATGGGACCCCTTTATGATGTTATGCATGTTTGCTTTGTTAAGTTCACAACTTCCACTACACACTATTGTTTATGCATATTCACATATAAATCATATAAAAATAATGATAATAGGGTGGGTTTGGGGAAAAATACACCATCATAAGGTATTTTGATTACTAGTAATATTTTGAGGATGCTCTTTAATGATTAAAAATGTTTGACATTGTAAGGCATTGGTGGTAGGATGAGGTTGAGAGCCCTGTATGATGCTATGTATGTTCGTTTTCTAAGTTCACAACAACCCACAATTCAGAAGTTCCCTGGGTGGGATAAATAAGAGAATGGAGGTAACAGAGGAAAGAATCAGTGACATGGAACTTAGAGCAGTAACATGATATAATGAAGAACATAGAGTGGGCAAAAAGGTTAAACTAAAGTTAACAGAACCTCAGAAACCTGTAGGACAGTCAATATTCGTGCTAAATGCAGAAGGGAGAAGACACAGAATTGTTCAGAATAAACATGGGCTTAAAACAGCCTGAACACTACCCAACCTTGTGATACACAGATCTGAGAAACTCAGAAAATCACACCCTGACACATCATTTAAAATATCGGCTGATAATTAAAGATGAAAAATTCTGAAAGGACCCTAAGAAAAATGACACATCATAGGAGAAAAACAATTTGAAGGCCTGTCATTTCTCCTCAGAACCAACAGAGGCCAGGAGAGAGTAAAACAGGATCTTTGAAGTGCTGAAATAAAATAATATCAACCCACAATACTACATACACCAAAAACTGTCCAAGGATTCAAGGCAAAAAAGAAAACGGAAAGGATAGAGAAATCTAAATTCATCACTAGACAACTTGCTCTATAAAGATGCAAAAGAAACATCTTCAGGAAGAATAAAAATAATTATAAGAGGAAAGTTTTGAACTTCAGGAACAGATACCATTAAATTAATATATGAATGAATATTTGGCAGAAATTAGACCATTTTGGGAGTAGATGGTCATACCACATGCACAGAGAATGCACATGACAAGTATAACCAAGAGTAGGGGTTTAAATACTCTATAGGACTGTGAGGGATCTACGTTTTATTTGAATTGTTAAAAAATTAACTGATTAGTATGTGAGAAGTTATCCCCAGAGCAAACACTAAAAACAATTCCAAACAAAGTCAAAAACAGGAGAATCATAATGGCCTTTATCTAGGACATACAATCAAGCAGCTAAAAGAGTGGCACACAGGGATTTTAGGTGAACAAAAATATTCATTTCTCTTGGCTAGAGCATGACATTGGTTTTGTTTTTTCTTTTTGTACTTTCAGTCACAGAACATATTTGAAATCACACACTAAGTATTCAGAGGTTAAAGTTTATAAAAAGAAAAAGAACATAAATAGCTATGGTTGAATATGTGTTGCTAATTCTAGTGGCCTAGAGAGGAATTCGAACCAATGACAAACAAATGATGTCCCTGAACTAGACACAACTTACAGCGTTTTTGGTTGTGGTTGTCACTGGGGTCTGGGTTTCTTGGAGGAACCTACGTATGACTTTCCATTTCATGGCCCCCTAGTTTGAATTCTCAGGCATTCCTAATCCTAGGGGTGTAGTTCCCTGGGCAAGCTGTTCTCCTAACAAGGCCAAAGACCTACCAGGACAATGAAAGAAGGGCTCCGATGGCTCTGGGACTGCAGAGTCTGCGTTAGGCCTTTGAGGGTCAGGGGAGGCCTGGCCTCCCTCCTGCCCAGACCTGGGCCTTAAGAGAAAACTCCCTGCCAAAGCACAGAAAGCAGCTCCACCCAGAGCTCCTGGATCTCTCTGAAACATGCATGTAGGAAATGCTGTCAGGAACTCAGAGAGCTCCATTCCAGGTTTGCTGCCCCTGAGAAGAGGAGAGATCCAGCCCTTTCTGTCTCCCAGCTGCTCTACAGATACACAAAGAACGTGAACAAGGATGGGCATCTTCCTATCTCCTTGGCCTCCATGAAAACCCCGAGAAAGATCCAGATCAATCAGGCGTCAGTCACCTCAGAGCAGAAAAAAGTTAGGGGATGGCTCACCCATATTCCACAGTCCAGGCACCATTAATGTAAAATTCCTCTGCTGTCACACAGGTGACGGGCCCACCTGAGGCTGCCATCACACTCTCACACAAACACACACACCAGCTAGGGTACTGAGTCACTGCTGAGGATCTAGACCCAGGAAAAGGAAGCAGTGCGCTGGACGAATCAACAGTTCCCCGGGTGGTAAGACTGAAGCACCCCAGAATGCAGCACCTCAGAGCCTTCTAGTACATTCCCTGGCCTGCTCCTGGACTGCTCCTCCACCAGCTGCCTCTGCATCCCCCACAATAATTCACAGCTGAGGAGGTGTGGGAAGGACTCCCCAGGCCCAGGGCTCATCCTGGGATCCACTGCAGTGGCCACCTCCGTGGGTCTTTGCCTCAGAAGAAATGCTGCTCAGCAGACCCGTCCTCTCCTCACTGTCCCAGCCCCACCTGACGTGCTGGCACACCCTCTCCCCTCAGCCTCTTTCACCTCGCTGAGCCCTGCTGCCACCCCACCATCAGATACCAACCAGACTGGGCTGTGTGCTAGGCCCTCTTCTGCCCTGGATCCCGGCACCACAGAAGGTGGAACTGTGAAAGAAGCCCAGAGCCTGCTCCTGCAGCTGCTGCATGGACAAGTCAATTTCGGGGAGACCCCTGAGAGAAGTCCCTGTGCATCCCAGAGTCTGTGACAGCTGCAACTGATGCCAGTTCTGAGTTCCGCACAGCTCCCAGCACCTCCTCCCTCCGCAGGTATCCCATCATATTCAGAATGAGCTCAGCGATTCCGGTGTGTGTGGACTCTCCTCACTCCTTCTCATGGACACCCCTCCCACCACTAGGCCTGGGGACCCTCACTCCACGGGTCTTCCAGAGGCTGCTTCTGCAGCCACTTCCAGCCCCTCAACCAGCACACCTGCAGCCTTGACTTCCCACCTTCCTCTGACCATCGGGTCACCCTGATGAATACCACATCCCTCCCCCCTCCACTGCTCTGTGGGCCTCCTGCTGGGTCCAGTGCCAGCTTCTTCCCATCTGACCAGGCCGTTCAGGCACATCCAGCGGCAGCGCTGCCTCAGCCACAGACACCCCCAGCCTGCACACACTTGGCTTCTGCAGCCCGACCCCAAAGTGTAAACTCCCCTTTAACCCTGTAGCAGCGCCCCAGCTCCTATTTGGAGTCCCTGGTGGGCAGCTTCCTGGAAACCTCGGCTTTGACCATTCTTTCCAATTTGAAAACCTGGCAGCTCCCACCTCAACCTCTGCTGAAGGCCAGGCACCCCTGCGCATCACCACTGCTAGCTTTGGTGGGTTGATACCTAGAGGTTTCACCTTGGGCAGCCACCCCAGGCTCCAGCTGGCCTTTGGGTCCACCCCCGCCGTGTTCTCCTCCAGCACAGGCAATGCCTCTGGCTTTGCAGCCACCACCAACACACCCTGTGCTGTGACCAATTTCAACCCCAGCGAGAGGCAGCAATGCTCAACATTCGGCAGCACCACCCCAGTCGTCTCCAGGTCGGGTTTCAGCAGCACATAAGAGCTTTGGGAGCCAAGTGGAGGTCACAGATGTGAGCTCCAACACTGATGCACTCAGTATAAGAGGAGAAAGGAGTGGGGCCCCCACACCACATATCACTTTGGGGTAAGCTTAGGCCTAAAGACCTGGGGCCCTGGAGCCAAAGCACCCTATGGCCAACACAGGGGCCAGCACCCCTAAGAGTAACCCTGTGGATGAAGGCACTAATGCCCTACATGCTGCCTAACACCCAGGGGTGTGCCCCAGCAGGGCCCCCTTATTTCCTGTGGAGGACCTGGCACCTCTCAGAGACATACTGGATTTACATTCACATCCATCTCAGCCTTTAATTTCATGAACCCACGAGGAGGAGCCTTGCCTTCAGGGTTCTGTCACCACGAGTCAGGGCTTTGCAGGAGACAGAACTGTTTGGGCCCTAAGTCCGTTCACTTCTCTCCAGGTGCAGCTCCACCATGACAAGTTTTAAGAGGCAAATGCTGGCCTGAGGCAGCAGAATCTCAAGAAGCAGCCTTGTCCACTTTCCTGCAGGCTGGACCAGGGGTTGTCAACTTTAAGTGTTATACAAATCAACAGCTATTCTCTGCACTCCTAGAGCCAAATGGAGCCCCAAAGACAAAGGTTTCCATTTCCTCTGTGTTTCCTGCAGTTTTGTTCCAGAAGTTGGGTGTTGGGGCTGTCATCTGGTAGGATCCCAGCAGTCAGATTACTGAGACAGGAGAGGAAGCCTCGGCCTGTCCCCTCCAGACGTGGAGCCAGTAGAGCCCACTGCTGCCCACAGGTGCCTCCTGCCCTTCCCATTTTTCTTGTCAGTCTTCCAGACGTTTTGGAAATAAAACCTGGTTCTGGGAAGTGGACTTGGCCTAATGGATAGGGCATCCGCCTACTACATGGGAGGTCCACAGTTCAAACCCCAGGTCTCCCTGACCCGTGTGGAGCTGGCCCACACGCAGGGCTAATGCGCGCAAGGAATGCCCTGCCACGCAGGGGTGTCCCCGGCGTAGGGGAGCCCCACGCGCAAGGAGTATGCCCCATTAAGGAGAGCCATCCAGCGCGTAAGAAAGTGGAGCCTGCCCAAGAATGGGGCCGCACACATGGAGAGCTGACACAGCAAGATGACTCAACAAAAAGAAACACAGATTCCCGGTGCCACTGATAAGGATATAAGTGGTCACAGAAGCACACACAGTGAATGGAAACAGAGCCGATTACAGGGTGGGGGGGGAGGGGAGAGAAATAAAATTTAAAAACCTGGTTCTTTTTCTTTTATATAATTTATCTATCCTCTGTAAATCAAGTATAGAGAAGCCACTGATGTGTAGAATTGGAGACAGATGAAGCCAGACTTAACTCTTTAAAGTTTTGATGTCCCAGTTAATATGGTGAGGAAAGCAGCATGACAGATGAAACCTGAGTAAAAACCTGACCCAGAAATATTAAAAACGTGTTTTGACTTTAAGGGATGGGAATTCAAGATTGGGAAGGGATTTAGCTTAACTGATAGAGCGCCCGCCTACCACACGGGAGGTCCAGGGTTCAAACCCAGGGCCTCCTGACTCGTGTGGAGGTGGCCCACGCGCAGTGCTGATGCATGCGAGGAGAGCCCTGCCACACAGGTTGTCCCCCGTGTAGGGAAGCCCCATGGACAAGGAATACGACCCTGCAAGGAGAGCTGCCCCGCATGAGAAAAGCACAGCCTGCCCAGGAGCAGCACCACACACATGGAGAGCTGACACAGCAAGATTGATTCAACACAAAGAGACACAGATTCCTGGTGCTGCTGACAAGAATGCAAGCGGACACAGAAGAACACACAGTGAATAGACACAGACAGCAGACAACAAGGGTGGGAGGGAAGGGGAGAGAAATAAAATGTAAATCTTAAAAAAAAGAAAAAAGATACAGTGGATCCAGGGAAAGGACAGATGGGGTGCCCAGGGTAAAAGTGGCCTGGGGGAAGGTATTGATGGATGGGGAGCCTGGGGTGAAGAGGGTGGGCCCAGGGAAGGGGAGTCTGACAGTGGAACGGGCAGAGTCATCGCTAGTACACACAATAAAACACATCTGATATATCTAGTGTTTTGAAGCTGGTGATTATTTTTGCTTTTAATTAAGGTTTAGACAAATCACAGCTCACCTAGAGAGTGTGGGACTGACATCAAGGCCCTAGGACCAGAGTGAACAAAGGATGAAAAGTCACCTCTGCTCTGTAAATAGTAAAATGCATGTATCTAAGATATGACATATTGCTGGACAATTTATCTTAAAATACGCATAGGACCCACTGAGTCCATGACTCTCTTTTCGGAGGAATAAAGGATGGAAGGAGACTGCTTGAGGAGGCAGGCAAGCTAACGTTAGATTTTAATTATAAAACAAAGTCTAAAACTTAGGTATGTTTATTAATCACCATTTTACAGATGAGCGACAGGCACAAAGATCTCAAGTACTCTCCCTGAAGTGACCCAGCAAGTACATGTCAGGATCTAGGTACAGGGAAGTCTAACGTTAGGCTACACCCTGTGAATATGACTTCAGAGGAGTCACAATTCCACCCTAGCTGGGCTGACCTCATAGCCCACGTCGAGTCTCAACTACTTCCAAGTCCTGCAAATGTGATGGTCTGAAAGCACCTCCCCTGCCAGGAGAGGCATCGTACAGATGGTGGAAAGAGCCAGGTACCAGGCACTGCCCTCTACTCTTTTCACTCTACTAAATGGTGAGTGAGTGAGGACTGTATATATGACCCTGTGCGAGGCCCAGGGCAGGGAGAGAGGAATGTAAACCTTATAGGAGTCATTTACAATCCAGGGAGCAAAAGCTAAAGAATCAGCAAATACAACGTGAGGGGTCAGTGGTAGGATAACAGAGCAGGTAAGAAAGATGTTGGGAGTGGATGTGGTTCAAGCAGTTGAACACCTGCCTCCCATACGGGATGGCCTAAGTTTCGTTCCTGGTGCCTCCTAAACACAAACAAGCAAATGAATAAACCAACTGACTCAGTGGTTCAGTGCCAGCTTCCCATAAACAAGGTCCCAGATTCAATGTCCAGCCCTGGAATCCCCCAAAAAATTATTTTACCTAAGTCAGAGGAGACGAGATTGGAGCTGGGGATCAAAGGAGGAGGAAGCAGCCAAGTGGTGAGGAGGTATTTCCACATCAAAGAGTTAGCCAGTGACAAGTGGACAAGGAACACAGTCACCAGCTAACCTCCAAGGCCAATAAGCATATGAAAAGATGCTCAAATTCATCAGCCATTAGGGAAAGGCACATTAAAAGTATTATGAGTTATCACCATCACACCCATTAAAATGGCTATTATTTTAAAAATTGGAAAATACCAAGTGCTAGTGAGGATGTATATAAATAGCAAACCTTATACACTGGTGGCAGGAATATAAATAATGGAGCCAAGTATGGAAAACAGTTGGGCAGTAACTCAAAAAGTTAAATTAGAATTAACATATGACCTGGCAATCCCACTTCTAGATATACATGCAAAACAAATGAAAGCAGGATTTAAGACAAGTATTTGTGTACCAATGTTAACGCACAAAATACAAAAGGTAACAGCAAATACCCACCAAGAGAGGAATGGATAAACAAAATGTGGTAAATACATACAACACAATATTATCCAGCTTTAAGAAAGAATGAAGTCCAGATGCATGTGACAACATGGATGAACCCTGAGGATACTATATTCATTGAAATAAGCCAGACACTAAAGGACAAATAATGTATGATCCCACTGATATTAACTAATTATAATAAGCAAACTCAAGAGATTTAGAATCTAGAATATAACTTACCAAGGGACAGAATGGGTGTAGCAAATGTAGAGTTGATGCTTGAATTGTGCACAATTTCTATTTAGGATAGTGATGATGGTAGCACATTATTGGGAATGTAGTTAACTGTGCAGAATTGTTTATGAATAAGATTGAAAGGAGGAGTTTAAGGTCATGTACTTTACTAGAAGGGAAAGTTAGAAGCCAAAACACGGGATTGTTTAAGTGAACACTGTTGTGGATGATGGACTGGGGTTAATAGTACAAGTACAAGGCTATTTTTTCATGAATTATAACAAATGTATGAAACTATTATATGTTGTTAATAATAGGATGGTATATGGAAAAAAACACCTAATGAAAACTATGGACTATAGGTATCAGTAATATCTTATTTTCCTTCATCAATCCTAAAAAAGGTACCACACTAACGCAAAGTGTCAATAGAGAGATACATGGGAACACTGTATTTTTTACATGAATTTTCTATAAACATACAACTTCACTATTAAAAATTTTCAACAATTTAAGAAAGCAATAGGCTAAGTGAAAGAAACCAGACATAAAGTACTAACATATTCTACTATTTCATTAATATAAAATGTCAGGATAAATAAATTTATAGAGAGGGAGTAAGATTAGTTGTTAGCTAAGGCTGGGGTTGAGGGATGACAGGGATTGAGAGGTGACTGCTAAGGGGTATGGGGCTTTTTTTCTTGGAGTGAGAAAATGTTCTAAACCTGATTGTGGTGATGAGTGCACAGCTCTTTGATTATACTAAAAGTAACTGTGGACACTTTTCACAGATTGTATGGTATGTGAATCTATCTCAATAAAACTGTTTTTAAAACTTGGTGCACACATTGTAGTCCAGTATAAGAACTTCATATTTTACTGTAGCTGGGAATATATGGGGGTTCAGTAAAGAATAACAAGGGACAGGACTTGACTCAGGCTTTAACAGGCTCATTCTGGCTACAAGATAAGAACAGACCACAGTGGCAAGCAGATCAAAATGCAGACCAGGTAGGCAGCTCTCACAGTAGTCCAGGCAAGATACATGATGGATTAGACAAAGTAGTAGCTGCGTAACAAATGGACCACACTAAAGAAAGATGTTGTTCATGGGGGAAAGTGTGGTAGAAGGAAGGAGCAGAGTATATGGGAATCCCCTATATTTCTGATGGAACATTTATGTCATTTAAAGCTACTTTAAAAACAAAAAAGTTTTTTTTTTAAATTTTTACACAGAAGCAGAAGAATCAGTGGAGTGGTCAGAATAGGCAATAGAAATACTGGGGCATCATCAAAACTATTTGATATTTGAAAACATGGAGACAGAATCCTAAGGAAGAGTGCACTGAATGAGACATCCATAAAAAAACAAAAATGACACATCGGTCTTCAACAAACTTTAAAATACTGATCTGCAAATGATAAAGTATAAAGGCAAACTACTGACGGGCAAAAATATTTGCAACTTATGACAAAGAAAGAACACATATCTAGGAAATCTAGAGCTGATATCTGGAACAGATATCTAGAAAATTGGGAGTGGATATGGCTCAAGCAAGAGTGCTTTTTTCCCATATGGGAGGTTCCAGCTTCAGTTCCGATACTTCTTTAAAAAAAAAACAAAACATAGAACCAGCAAGCAAACAAAAAAAAACAACTTGATCGAGCCAATTTGGCTCAGTGGCTGAATGCTGGCTTCCCACTTTTGAGATCCCAGGTTCAAGCTCCAGACATGGTTCTGGGAAAAAAAAAAAAAACTCCTATCTAGAATATAATAAAAGAATTTCCAAAATTCAATCATAAAAACATTACTATTAGAAAGTGGGCAAAATACATGAACAAACATTTCACCACAGTAGATACACGGATAAGAAATAAGTACATGAAGAGATGCAATGATATAATTAACAATCAGGGAAAATGCAAATTACACCATTATTAAGACAATGTAAAGTAACAATACCAAATGCTGTTGCGAATTCACAGAAGTTGGATCTCTCTTTAGTGCTCAAAAATGATAGTCACTCTGAAAATTACCCGTTTCTTTAAAACTAAATATACACTTATCATACAGCCCAGCAAGTGCACTCCTGCACATTACTCACAAAAAATGAAAACTAAGCCCAGATTAAGCATTAGTTTGTTCTTTGAAAAGATCACACTGATAAACCTCTACGCTAACCAAACATAAAACAGAGAAGATACAAATTACCAATACCAGGAATGGAAGAGGGGTCATCACTACTAGTTCCCCACACATTGAAAGGATACTCAAACAAGACTATGAACAACCCTATGTCCAAGAGTTTGATAACTTACATTTAACGACCCAAAACTCCTTGAAAGATACAAATTAACGAAACTCATACAGGAACAAAAGTATAATTAGAATAACCCTATAGTCATTAAATTTTTGAATCAATAATTAATGACATTTCAAAAAACAAAGGACATGAACATAAAACCAAAACTTTGTCCTATTGTCTAGGAATGTTCAGCTGACTAGGGGCCTCCTGGAAGGAAAATGCACATAACAGGACATACTTCAAATGCCTGGAGTGATCCCTCCCCATAATCTGTATTTATTATTTTGTATTTTGTGGAAAAGAAACACATGCTTATATTAATAAAAAACAAATCAAATGTTGAAACAGGTACACAATTAAAGGTAAGCCTCCCTCTCTCCAGTCCATTCCCTCAGTTCTACCCACTCCTAGACACCCACTTACAATTTCTCTCACCTCTTTGAATGAATAGGTCAGCCAGGTACAAGCATATATATCTGTGGTTGATCGTACATCCCATTTTTAAACTTTTACCTAAATTATTAAGTTATTCAGCCATTAAGTCAAACTTTCTTACGTGAATTTCATTATACACCCAATAACATAACCATATAACATAAAGTCACATCAGGATATTCTTAGTGAGAGGGAGTGACATGAAAAGGTAGGACAACAGACATAAACCAGGACTGCCCTGGACAAGCAGGAACACACCACGTTAATTTACAAATCAGTGCTCTGGAGTCCCCTCAGGTCCACAGAAGACAAATGCACCACCTCCCACTCCAGCCGCGGGACGTTCAGTGCAGTAAAGGACAAGAAACTCAGCAGAAGGGTCGGCTCCCTCCTCACTGCACAGGACTAACACCTACCACAAACATCCCCAGGCTGCAGAGCTCAAGGCGGCCTGGCACCTGGGGAGCCACAGCCATCACCCAAGGCCTGGCTGCTGAAGCCTGGACGCCAACTTCCAAGGCCTGCAGCCTGGAGCTGAGCATCATGGGGGGGGGGCAGCTTCCAGGACCACCCACATGCAGGCCCACCCATACCACAGGGCCCAGCCAGGGCCTAGGGACTGGGATGGCCCCACCCACCTCCTGGTCCAGGCACTCCAGGGTGCAGATACTGAACCATCTGTACCATTCCTCATCTTTTCAGAAAGGTTTTTTTTTACGAATTTTAACATTCTCCACTTAATTTCTTTTTAGCCCTTTCTACTCTTTTAACCCTCACTTTCTACTTAAGCATCATCTTGTCACCCTATTTCTTAAGAGATTACATTTCACTTTTGAACTATTTTCCCATTGTTCTTATTATCGTATTCTCATTCACTATGAGTTTTTTCCAACTTATGATGTCTTATCATATATTGTTTCATTTTCTTACTGCCTTTTATCTTCTTTTCAGAAAGTATATTTCAGAACATCATGTAGTCATGACGAAGAACTTTCATTCGCGGTAAGATACTCTTCACTTACTCCTTTTCTCCCTGTATTACACAGGTACTTTAACATGCATTTTTTTCTGTTGGTATTCATACACTTTTAAAAAATTGTGGATTAAAGTGAGATTCAAAACAGCTTTCTCAAAAACACAGATTTCTCTTTCTAGATTTTTCATAAAAGTTTTTGACGGATGAAAGCTTTCTTCCTGATATTTCTGGATTCTGTACTTCTATCATTCTTACAAACGGGCCCTCACTCTCATTACTTCTATTGCACCCTTTGTTATCTATTTTGTCTTTCTCCAACTGACACTGAATATTCTTTTACGTGTACTCCTCTCTTGAAGAGAACATTACCACATCACCAAAATCTAAAGGTCCATATATTTTCAAAATCAATTATCTAAGTTATTTCAGTAAGTTACACTGGATTTCATTTCTAAATTATGTTCTTTGTGTATATATGTACTATATTCCTACAATCATTAGATTTTAGTTCCTTATATTTATTTTATGATGAAATGTTTTGTTTTTATACTTTGAGTCATTTGCCTACAGTTATTAATTTTCTATTTAATTTTATATCAATCTTTTCATACATACTTAGTGTTTGCAATGGCAGTTTATATTCAGCAAATTTTTAAAAAATTTCCATTGCTTTAGAATCACAATCACATAGGTTCAATGTCATCAATATCTGGAATAAAATATTACCACCTTATGGCTTTATATCTATCATCAGGAACATACACCAACATCCCGCAAAATAATCTTTATACTTTTCATGGTCCTCAAGGATTCCGGTGAGTACTTGGTTCTTGCTCCAGTTAAAGTACTATTTTATAAATAACCTGTAGAAAGAAAAGTTCATTTAATAGGGTTTTCGGAATTTTTAAAGTTTAAGAACACAAACATTTCAGGCATACTATCATTATCTTATTATTAAAACTTGAACACATGCATATTAGTAAGAAATATGTAATTCAAAACCACAAAAATGTAGGTCTTAGACAATTAGCTCATATTCCAGGATTTTAGAAATGCACTCACAGGCACCCCACATTCTGGGGGCTTTCTGCTGCTCTCTGAGTGGACGGTCATTGGGGGAACACATTCAATTCTGTTCACAGCTGCATCGACATGACCACTACTAACACACTCAAAAGTGGAAGACTGAAAGTCTTTCCCATAGGTCAGGAACAAGATGTTAGCTGACTTTCATCACTGTTATTCAACATTATACTGGAAGTTACAGCCAGAGCAAATGCGCAAGAAAAAGAAATAGTCTTACAAATTGGCATGGAAGAAGTAAACTGTCCTAATACACAGATGACACAGAGTTTTAAATACTCAATCCCAAAGAATCCACAACACTACTGGAACAAGTGAAGACATTAAGTAAACTTGAATTGTACTACACATACACTCAAAAGTCAGTTTTGTTTATACAGCCAAAAATAATAAATAGATATTTTAAAGAAAATCCATTCATTTAGCCTCTAACAAATAAAACACCTAAGAATGAATTTAATGAAAGGGTGAAGCAATTCAACAATTAGCAAACATAGGTGAATGAAATTTTAGAAGACCTAAATGTATGTCTAGACATCCACTGTCCATTGATGGTAAGACTCAATATTATTCTAACACCAATACTACCCACAGGTATCTGTCATGCTTATTCAGGGGGTCTTTGACTTTACCACTGTTTCCTATCTGTGTTTTAAAATCACCAAGCCATGAACAAACACAACACAACATGGTCCAATCCTTATTGTATTTTCTTTTTTGCCGTTGTAGTAGAACCTTGAAAGTAAATGAAAATGGTAGCTATTCTAGGCTCATCAAAGTATGTAACAGGAAAAACAGATAAAATAGGGGGCTTCCTGCAAGCTGTAGGCTGGAGACCTAGCCTGGTCCCAGGCTCAAAGTAGAATGAGGATATGATGAAAGGTCTTCAATTAAGGAGTTCTGTCCTTCCTTCCACAGTCCCGAGGGATGGATCTGTTCATTTGGGGGTTACAGGTTAGGCTGAGTGGAGGATTACGAGAATCGATGTAAGAATCTCTGTGGGGTGACTGTGAGACTGTGTGTGAGCTTGTGGGGGGATGACTGTATGACTTTCCCCCAGGTGACAGGGACTGCTCAAGCTCTGGTGCTCCAAGGGGAGGGGCCTTAATGTGAACCCAGGCATGTATGTGGCTCCAATGCTCTGCACTACAGACCTGCAGTTATCACTCAGTCATGGGACCAGGAGAAACCACACAAGGAAGCGGATAAGGCTCATTAGACTGAGGTCCTGCCTACCTTACGGGAGATCCGAGGTTTGGTTCCCAGTATCTCCTAAAGAACACAGTGAGATGGCACTATGGGCAGCCACGGGAAGCTGACACAATAAGATGATGCAACAAGAGACACAACAAAGCAGAGAGAAGAGGTTTCCAGTGCCTCCTGAAGAAGACAGCAAGCTGGCACAGCGGGCAGCCACAACAAGCTGACAAAACAAGATGATGCAACAAGAGACACAAGGAAAAACAATGACAGAAAAAACAAAGCAGGGAAGAGAGGTGGCTTAAGTGATTAAGCACCTCCCTGTCATATTAGAGGACCTCTGATTAAAAAAACAAAGAAAGACAGACACAGCAAAGGTAAACAATGAGGGGGTAGGGAGAAATAAAGAAATAGACATAAATATTAAAAAAAAAACAAAAAACAAACAACAACAACCAAAAAGGAACCAAAAAAACAACCAAAATAACAAAAAAAGAAACCACGCAAGGGAGGTTCCATCATGTGTGTATGTGCTTACAATTACAGAGTCTACAGAGAGTCTACAGAGACACCGAACTGTCCATCTTTATAAGGTGGCCTCCAAATCACAGGGCCTAGGGAAGCTAGCTGTGCAGATAACCTCAGAATCTGGCACAGTTTCTGATGTCCAACACTAAAGGAAAGGCCTTTTGACTCTGCGTTAGATCAAAATCCTGAGAGTTGTGAGACATCACATAGAATCCTCTGTCAACGCTCACGCTGATGTCACAGCCAGGAGCTCTGCCACGACACACAGGCACTGGAAAGAAAAGTTAGTGCACTGGATTATATCGTTACCACGGACCCTCCCGATGCTAAAATCCTATGAGTCAGGGAAGAGGATGAGACTCAATCAACTGGGCTCCCGTCTACCATACGGGAGGCCCTGGGTTTGCTTCCCAGGACCTCCTTGAGAAGGCAAGCTGACCCGCATCTGCACAGAGCTGACAGCCTGCGTCCGTGGAGAGCTGGCACAGGAAGATGATGCAACAAAGGAATACAAGCAGACACAGAAGAATGCGCAAGGAATGGACACAGGGAGCAGAGAGCAAGCAAGCAGCAAGGGGGAAAGGAGAAGTAAAAACAAATTTTAAAGAAAAGCCTACAAGTCACACAGTAGGGTCTCTGACAAGTATGAACTCAGATTCCACTTGGTACTTAACCTGGTGTCCACAACCTTTGTTGTACTCCAACTAGAGAGCAACCTAAGAGGGAGTCAGCATTGACCCTCTGCGTCCCTCCATAATGACGGTCCCACTGTTAAGGGCCAGTAATTCAAGAAATAAACAAACATGATAGAGAAAAGAAAGACTGGATGGAAAAATACACTATTATTAAGTGGTCATTGTTAAATGGTAAGCTATCAATATGTTCATACCTATAATTATATTTACCACAAAGATTAGTGAATAAATGTGATAGAATTAATTGCCTGGAATTGAACCGATTTCACCAAAAAAAGGTTGCCTCTAATCAATAAGAAGCTCCTGCAGTATATTTGATAAATGCAGTGTCAGTTTATGCAGATCCATGGAGACTGAATTCATTGGAGATGTCAAAAGACACCGGTGAAGGCGGCGGACTTGGCCCGGTGATTAGGGCGTCCACCTACCACATGGGAGGTCTGCGGTTCAAACCCTGGGCCTCACTGACCCGTGTGGAGCTGGCCATGCACAGTGCTGATGCGAACAAGGAGTGCTGTGCCACACAGGGGTGTCCCCTGCGAGAGCCCCACGCGCAAGGAGTGCACTCCATAAGGAGAGCCGCCCAGCGTGAAAGGAAGTGCAGCCTGCCCAGGAATGGTGCTGCCCACACAGAGAGCTGACACAACAAGATGACACAACAAAAATAAACAAGATTCCCGTGCCGCTGATAAGGACAGAAGGAGTCACAGAAAAACACACAGCGAATGGACACAGAGAGCAGACAACTGGGGGGGGGGGAGGAGGAAGAGGAGAGAAATAAATTAATTAAAAAAAAAAAAGACACCTGTGAAGACTTCCAGGAAGATGGCAGACTAGGAAGACATGGGACTGTCTCCTCCTCCAATAAAGCAGCTGGAGTACAGACTGAAATGGACTGGAAAAAGATCTTCTAGGCATTGGGTCAGCAGGTGAAGGCTGGACACCACCCAGAAGAGAGAGGGACAAAAGAGAAGAATCTTAACAGTGAAACCATGAGTTGAAAGCACAGGCTACTACTGCTGGCACCCTCCCCCACACTGAAGACTTGAGAATACTCAGGCCTCTGAGCCAAATTTACACAAAGAGGTCTCCAGAGATCTTCTGCCCCTGGAAAGGGGAAGGAGAGGGACACAGCCTAAGGCTGACACTTCTGACCCACAAATCTGGTCTGCTGTGTTTCCAACCAGCCTTTCCAGGCCCAATCTCCTTCTCTTACAGCTAGGACTGATTGTCAAAGACTGACCTCTGCAGGAAACAGGAGAGAGAGGGACACAGCCTAAGGCTGACTCAGCTTTTGGCCCACAAATTTGGTCTGCTGTGTCACATGAGCCCGGGGTCCAGCCACTATTTGCCTGTAAAGGACTAAAGAGATCTGACCCTCTCAATCTTCTCTACTGAACAGAATGACTGTTGAGGACACAGGGGAGTGGGATCACTTCCAACCCAGGAAAAGGGAGGGGGCTGCCAGAGAAGGCTGAAGAACTGTTTTTAAGAAAGTTTAAATTACAAGCTCTTAATCTCCAGCCAAGATTAAATTACAAGCTCTTAATCTCCAGCCACACTGATCCAGCCTGTGTCACAGCAAGAACACTCCAACCAGGCACTGAACTGACAGGGCTGCAAAGAATGCCACCTCCTAGCAGAACTAGGTAGTACACAGGAGAAAATTAAAAATAAGTTCGATTAGCTTTTGCTGGCCTTTATAGCTTCCCTCCCAATGCCCTAGGAAGCAAGTCTACAATCCATTACTGGGTTTGATACAAGCAGTTTGATATTATTGATGAATTCCAAATAGAAATATTGGATTTGTAAACTGCTCTTTTCCTCTGGCATATTAAATTATATTTTATTCAGAGGTTTACATGATTAAATAATGATCAAGGCGTTTTGATTGGGTCACATCTTTAGGACGTTGCATCCTCGACTCCTTGGTGGGTGGGAACTCACAGAAAAAACACGACAGAAGAGATGGTTGGAATTTGGAGCTAGAGCCCAGAAGTGAACACACAGGAGACATCACCAGAGATTAGAGACAGCTCCTCAGACACAGCAGGAGCCCAAGGGAGGGGACAGAGCTGTTTGCCTGATCGTCTGTAACCAACCTTGTAGAAAGAGGAAAAGCCTAGAAATCTTCACATTCAACAGCTGACCTTGTGGAGAAAACAGAGGAGCTGATTCTGGAGAGAAAGGAACCCTGAGAAGATAGGAACCCAGGAAGTCTGAACCCTGGCAGGCATCGGTATCCATCATGCTCCAACACATGGCATGGTGAGGGAAATAACTTATACTTCATGGCCTGGTATATAAGCAACTACCCCAAATAAATACCCTTTATAAAGGCTAACAGATTTCCCGTATTTTGCAATTAGCACCACTTTGACTACGAATACACTGGGTCCAGAACCCAGTTTTGAGCAACTAACAGGGAGAACCCTAACGATCCAGGTTGAATCAAGAATCAAAGAACACAAATAACACACAGCCTCCCACCACCAAATCCCAAAAAAAGAGAAAGAAATTGAGCATCTGCGTAAACTGCATCCCAATCAGATGCCTAGCATCAGCAAAAATTTACAAGCCATACTAAGAAGGAATACACCAAAGCCCCAAAAGAGATGCAGGATTTGAGAGAAGTAATTAACGAGATGTATACAAATTCCCAAAGTCAAATTAATGAAATGAAAGACAATATGGCTAAAGTAATGAATGAGATCAAGGACTTACTGAATAAGCAAAAAGAAAAAGGTGAAACCAGAAAAAGAAAATTAACAGAGCTAATGGGAATGAAGGACACAATAGATGAGATCAAAAACAAATTAAAGGGAAGCAGATGTGGCTCAATTGATAGCTTCCGCCTACTATATGGGAGGTCCAGGGTTGGATACCCAGGGCCTCCTGGCCCGTGTGGTGACTGGCCCACGTGGAGTGCTGCTGCACTCAAGCAGTGCTGCCTGGCACAGGGGTGCCCCCCAAAGGAGTGCCTCCCCACGCAAGAACAGCCACCCTGTGCAAAGGTACAGCCCCACCAGGAGTGGTGCCACCCACACGAAGAGCACATGCAGCAAGATGATGCAACAAAAAGAAACTCAGATTCCGAGAGTTGCCTAACAACATAGAAGCAGACACAGAAGAACGCACACCGAATGGACAGAGTGCACAGACAATGGGGGCAGGGGGAATAAATCACTAAAAAAAACCAATACATTCAAGTCATACAACAGCAAACCTGAAATGATAGAAGAATAAGTGATAAGGAAGACATAACAGCTGAAATTGAAGAGAGGAAAAAAAAGGGAAAAAAATGAGCAAGAGATCAGGGAGCAGAATGACAACACAAAAAGCAACAAAATATATGTCATAAGAGTTTCAGAAGGAGATGAGAAGGGACAAGGGGGAAAAAAAGAGTATTTGAGGAAATAATAAATGGAAATGACCCAATTCTCATGAAATGAACCTACATGCCAAGAAACCCACTGTACCCCAATCAGAATAAATCCAGCGAAGCGGATTTGGCCCAATGGATCGGGCCCAATGGATCGGGCGTCCGCATACCACACGGGAGGTCCGCGGTTCAAACCCCAGGCCTCCTTGACCCATGTGGAGCTTGCCCACGCGCAGTGCTAATGTGTGCAAGGTGTACCCTGCCACAAAGGGGTGTCGCCCGCATAGGGGAGCCCCACGCACAAGGAGTGCACCCCATAAGGAGAGCCGCCCAGCGCGAAAGAAACTGCAGCCTGCCCAGGAATGGTGCCACACACACAGAGAGCTGATACAATAAGATGACTCAACAAAGAGAAACATAGATTCCCGGTGTTGCTGATAAGGATAGAAGCGTTCACAGAAGAACACACAGCAAATGGACACAGAAAGCAGACAACTGGGGGGAAGGGGCAGGAAGGGGAGAGAAATAAATAAAAAATCTTTAAAAAAAAAAAAAAAAGAATAAATCCAAATAGACCTATTCCAAGACACATACTACTCAGAAGGTCAAACGTCAGGGATAAAGAGAAAATTCTGAGAGCAATAAGAGAGACGAGAACCATCACTTACAAGGGACAACCAGTAAGACATAGCACACATTCCTCAAGAGAAACCATGGAGGTGAGAAGACAGTAGTATGACACAATTTGGAAACTGAATGAGAACTCCAGCCAAGAATCCTGCATCCAGCAAAACTGTCCTTCACATATGAAAGAGGGTAAAAAATATTCACAAGCAAAGAGAAACTAAGACAGTTCATAATAAAGAATCCATCTTGAAAGATATATTAGAGGAAACTTTAGAATCTGAAAGAAAAAGACAGGAGAGAGAGGCTTGGAGGAGAGTAGAAAGAAAGAATAATAGAAAGGATAACCAAAGAGTAATACTGGACAAAACAGACTATAAATCCAAAGAAATGAGAAGAGATACAGAAGGCCATTAAATATTAACAAAAGGGACAATCAACCAGGAAGATAAAACAGACATAAATATCTATGTACCTAACTAAGATCCTTCAAAATATATGAAACAAATTCAGGGAAAAATGAAGGGAGAAATAATCATCTCTACAATAATCACTGGAGACTTCAACACACCTCTCACATCATTAGACAGAACTAGACAGAAGATCAACGAGTAACTAGGGAACTGAAATAATATGACCAGTAAGTTAGACCTAACAGACATATGCAGAAAGCAGCATCCAAACTTAGTGGGTTATACATTCTTTTCATGTGCCCATGGATCCTTCTCCAGAATAGACCACATGTTAGGGCATAATACAGCTTTTGATAAATATAAAAAGATTGAAATTATACAAAGCATCTTCTCAGATCATAGAGGAATGAAACTGAAAATCAGTAACAGACATGAAAAAGGTAAATTGACAAATGTGTGGAGGCTGAACACACTCCTAAATAATCAGGGGGTCAAAGAAGACATATGGAAAGTGGTTGTGGCTCAACTGATAGAGGGTCCACCTACCATATAGGAGGTCCAAGGATTCGATGGCCAGGGCCTCTTGGCTCACAGGGTGAGCTGGTCTACACATACTGCTGCTGCGCACAAGGAGTGCTGGCCCACTAAGGGATGCCCCCGTGTAACAATGCCCCCCATGCAAGGAATGGCCACTGAGATAGGAGAGCCGCCCCGAGCAAAACTACAGTCCACCCAGGGGTGGTGCCACACACACGGAAAGTTGATGCAGCAAGATGATGCAATAAAAAGGGACACAGACCCCAGTGCAGCCTGATGAGAATACAAGTGCACACAGAAGAACACACAGTGAATAGACACAGAGCGGGGAGCAGAGAAAGGACACAGAAATAAATAAATCCTTAAAAATTAAAAAAAAAAAATTCCAAGTATAATCAGTAAATGTATTCAGGCAAATAAAACAAGATCACAACCTGTCAAAACTTATGGGATACAGCAAAGGCAGTCTTGAGGGGGACATTTATAGACCTAAAAGCCTATAGTAAAAAAGAAGAAAAAGCTAAACTCCAAAAATTGACTGAACAACAAGAGAAACTAGAAAAAGAACACCAGAGCAATCCTCAAAGCAAACAGAAGAAATGATAAAGATAAGACTAGAAATAAATGAAATTGAAAAGAAAAAAATAGAAAAAATCAAAGCCAAAAGCTGGTTATTTGAGGGAAGCAGCTGTGGCTCAATCAGATGAGCTCCCGTCTACCATTTGGGAGGCCCTCAGATCGCGTCCCAGGGCCTCCTTGTGGCGGCAGGCTTCCCTGCATGCTGTGGATAGCCGCTGGGCCCCCAAGTGCGGAGGAGAGCTACCCAGCCCACAGACACCACGGTGCGCTGCCTGGCACAGAGACGCCGCGGAGTGGAGACTCGGCAAGGTGACACAACAAAAAAAAGAAGGGAGACAAGCAAAAACACAGAAGAGAATGCAGCGAATGGACACAGAGAGCAGACAGCAAGCAAGCAAGGGGGAAGGGGAAATTTTAAAAAAATTTAAAAATTTAAAAATTTTAAAAAAGCTAATCATTTGAGAAGATCAATAAAATTCACAAACCCCAGCAAGATAAACAAAGAAAAAAAAAAGAACCTAATAAATACAATTTGAAATGAAAGGGGGGAAGTTCTGACTGACCCCATAGAACTAAAAAGGATAAGAGGATATTCTGAGAAACTGTATGCCAACAAACTAAAAAACCTAGATGAAAGGAGCAATTTCCTAGAAATGCACAACCAACCAACATTGACACTACAAGAAATACAACAACTTAACAAACCAATCACATTTAAAGACACTGAATCTGTCTTCAAAAATCTCCCAACAGAGAAAACTCCAGGACCATATGCCTTCACAGGTGAATTCTACCACACAGTTCAAAAAGAATTAACACCAATCCTGTTTAAAATCTTCCAAAAAATTGAAGAGGTGGGAAAATCACCCACACTTTTAAGAAAGCCAACATCACCGTAATACCCGAAACAAATGAAGACTCTGCAAGGAATTTGCAGACCAATTTCTCTAATGAACATTGATGCAAATTTCTCAACAAAATACTTATAAATCAAATCCAGCAGCACATCAAAAGACTTCTGCACCACAAGCAAAGGGGATTTACTCCTGGTAGGCAAAGCTGGTTCAACATAAGAAAATCAATTGATGTAATACACCACATTGACAAACTGAAGGAAAAAAGAAACATGATCATCTCAACCAAGACAGAAAATGTATATGACCAAATCTAGCTTCCTTTCTTATAAAAACATTTCAAAATCAATGAAGAGAAGGAAAATCCCCGAATATGATAAAAGAGGCACATATGAAAAACCTAGAGCTAACATCTTACCCAGTGGGGGAAGGTTGAAAGTTTTCCTTCTAAGACCTAGAACAAGACAAGGATGACCACTAGCACGATTGTCACTCAACCTTTAATAGAAGCTCTATAGGTACAGCAATTAGAGAAGAAAAACATTAAAGGCATCCAAGTAAGAAAAGAAGAAGTGAAACTCTATTTGTGGATGACATGAACTTATACTCAGAAAATTCTGAAATGTCTACAACAAAGCTACTTGAGCTAATAAATGAGTTCAGCAAAGTGGCAGGCAGCAAGATCAACAGAGAGCTCAGTAATGTTTTTGTACAGTAGCGTTGCACAATCTGAGGAAGAAATCAGGGGAAAATTCCATTTACAAGAGCAACTAAAAGACTCAAATACCTAGCAATTGATTTAACAAATCAAGTACAGGACTTATATAGTGAAAATTACAAAACAATGACAAAAGAAATTTTAAAAGACCTAAACAATTGGAAAGACACTCCTTGTTCATGGACTGGAAGTCTAAATAGGATAAAGATGTGAATCCTACCCAAACTGATTATATTATAGATTTCACTGCAATACCAATCTGAACTCCAACAGCCTACTTTACAGAAATAGAAAAGAAAATTACGAAATCATTTGGAAGGGAAAGTGCACGGGAACAGCCAAAAGTATTCTAAAAAAAAAGAGCAACATAGAAGGAATTTCACTGCCAGATCTTGAAACATACTACAAAGCTACAGTGGACAAATCACCATGATACTGCCATAAAGAAAGATACATCCATCAGTGGAATTGAATAGAGAGTACAGGAATAAACCCTTAGCTCTACGGTCAACTAGTTTTTGACAAGCCTACCAAGTCTGTGTTAATCGGAAAAAAAACAGACTCTTCAACAAATGCTGCTGGGAGAACAGGATATCTATACCCAAAAGAATTAAGGAGGACCCCTATCTCATTCTCTGTACAAGAATCAACTCAAAATGGATCAAGGACCTAAATTTAAAAGCAAGTACCATAAAACTACTAGAAGAAAATGTAGGGAAACATAAGACATTGCGGTACAGGGTTTCTCAGACTTTACATCCAAAGAAAAAACAACAAATGAAAAATTAGGTAAGTGGGACCTCCTGAAAATTAAACACTTTTTCACCTCCCAGGACTTTGTCAAAAAGGTGAAAAGGTCATCAATTCAATGGGAGATAATCTTAGAAATCACACGTCGATAAGGGTTTAATATATAAAATATATAGAGAGATGTTACAACTCAACAATAAAAAGACAGACAATCCAGTTATAGAATGGGCAAAAAACATGAACAGACATTTGCCCAAAGAAATACAAATGAGGGAAACGGACTTGGCCCAGTGGTTAGGGCGTCCGTCTACCACATGGGAGGTCCGCAGTTCAAACCCCAGGCCTCCTTGACCCGTGTGGAGCTGGTGCATGTGCAGTGCTGATGTGCGCAAGGAGTGCCATGCCACCTAAGGGTGTCCCAGCGTAGGGGAGCCCCACGCGCAAGGAGTGCGCCCGTGAGGAGAGCCGCCCAGCGTGAAAAGAAAGTGCAGCCTGCCCAGGAATGGCGCCGCCCACACTTCTGGTGCCGCTGATGACAACAGAAGAGGACAAAGAAACAAGATGCAGCAAATAGACACCGAGAACAGACAAGGGGGGGAGGGGGGATTAAATAAATAAATAAATCTTAAAAAAAAAAAGAAAGAAAGAAATACAAATGAAAAAAATATATGGAAAAATATTCAACATCATTAATGATCAGGGAAATGCAAATCAAAAGGAGATATCATCTCACAGCAATCAGAATGGTCACTATTAAAAAGTCAGAGAACGACAAGTGTTGGAGAGGATGTGAAAGGTAGGAACACTTATTCACTGTCAGAAGGAATGCAGAAAGGTATAGCCACTGTGGAGGACTGTTTGGCAGTTCCTAAAGAAGTTGAATATAGATTTGCCATGTGATGCTGCAATACCACTACTGGATAAACACCCAGAATAACTGAGAGCAGTGACATGAATAAACATCCGCACACCTACATTCATAGTGGTGCTATTCACAATTGCAAAGCTGGAAACAACCCAGGTGTCCATCAGCCAGTAAATGGATAAACAAACGGTGATGTATTCACATGATGGAATCTCATGCAGTGCTAAGAAGAAATAAAGTCATAAACCATTTGACAATGTGAATGAACCTGGGGGACAGTATGGTGAAGCAAGCCAGACACAAAAGAACAAATACAGGAGGCTTTCATTACTATGACCTAAGTATTCGTGTAACATAATGTATGATTCCATTACATAAAATGTAAACATAAATCAATTTATAGAGGAAAAAAGTATTTGTGCAAAAATAGCTAGAAATGGGATCTCTGGACAGCAGAAAAAGCACAGAGAGACCAAGAGGTGATGGATTTTCTTATTTGTTTTATCATTTATTATTATTGAGATAATAAAAATGCTCTAATGATGACTGAGGTGATCAAAGCGTAACTATGTGATTGTGCCTAATACCACTGATTGTGCAATATGGATGAATTGCATGCCTTTAAAAAAAAAAAAAAAGGCAAACCGCACTTAAAAATGGGAAAAAAATGTGAATACATACTTACCAAAGAAGAAACGAATGATTCTTTTCATCACTAGAGAAACACACATTAAAATCTGCTATATATACTAGAATGGTTAAAATCAAGACACATAATACCAACTGTTAAAGAAGATGTGGAAAAACTGGAGCCCTCATACATTTCTGGTGAGAATGCAAAATGGTTCTGCCACTTGGGAAAACATTTTGTCAGATACTTAAAAATATAAACTTACCATAATTCTTGCTAACTCCACTCTAAAAATCTATCCAAGACAAACAAAATTGTGTTTGTGCAATGATTCCTATGGCAACTGTATGACAGCCAAAACTAGAAAAAATATGAATGTCTACTAGCTGGTGCATGGATAAGAAAAGGTGGTACATCCATAAGTAGATCTGCATCTTTAACTATTTAATTTCAGGCAACCTCCCCGTTCCCCCACGCCGCCATTGGAAGCAGCCCACCGGGCCTGTCCACAACCAACCTGGAGGGTACACAAGCCTCTACAGGACTAACTTTAGTACTGATTATAGATTCAAAAAGAAGACCAGAAGTGCCATGTGTAGGGAAACCACAACTGAGTCCAATTCTGTCACTCTGGGGAACATAAATTCCAAAGTAGGGACCACTGGCAGGGCACTAAACTACTGAGCTATCTACCCTGACTCAAGTGTCTGGATGCCTCCAGAACCCTCAGGAGCCCAGTTGTTTGGGGTAGAATCTACTTTGGCAGTCAAAGAGATCTTGCTGATACATGCATGAACATTACCACCGGGATGACCTCCGATTCACCTCACTCTGAAATCTCTTAGCCACACAAATTCATTTATCTTTATCTTTTCCCCATTTAGGCCAAGGTTTTTCTCCAGTTGCATTGCTAGCTGGTGCTTAGTAGTAATCCCTTGGTGCCAGGGAGTCTCATACCCTGGAGTCATGTCCCATACCCGGGGGAAGATAATGGATTTATGTAGTGAGTTTGGCTTAGATAGAAGCCACATTTGAGCAACAAGGAGGCTCCCAGGAGGCAATTCTTAGACACCCTATAATACTAGGCTAAGTTTTGATTTCGAGTGTAAAGGTTCATAAGCACAGTCATCAATATCAAGTGTCCATTAGTAGAACATCCTCCTTCACTAGTCATTGCCCCTGTACTCGGGGGATTCTGGCTGATGTCTTAGAGAATGTGGCAGAGCTCCCTAGATGGCAATTTGATATTTCTTCAGTTACGTTATGAATCTCCATCCACCATGGCAATGCCCCATGAACATAAATTTACATGCCTTATACGTATGCCCAGGTGAGCTTCCTGCCATGTTATCCCCTGTCACTGACATCCCACTCCAGTGATCTTCCCCTGCCACAGAAAGAGAACCACAAGTACTGGAGAGGACGTGGACAGAGAGAACACTTATTCACTGTTGGTGGGAATGTAGAATGATACAGCCACTGCGGAGGACTGTTTGGTGGTTCCTAAAGAAGTTGAATATAAACTTCCCACATGATGCTGCATTATCACTACTGGGTACACACCCAGAAAAACTGTAGCAGGGACACAGACATCTCCACACGGATGTTCATAGAAGCATTATTCACGATTGTGAAAAGTTGGAAACACCCCAGGTGTCCATCAACGGATGAAAAGATACACAAATTGAGTAGTCACATGATGGAACATTATGCAGCAGTAAGAAGAAATGAAGTCAGAAAGCATGTGACAACATGGATGAATCTAAAGGACACTATGTTGAGGGAAGCAAGCCAGACACAAAAGGACAAATACTATATGACTGGATTAGATTACTATGAACCTAATATACTGTAATGTATGACTGAAAAAAATTTATATGTATCCAATATATTTAATTTAGAAATGTATATCTTCATTCAACAGTATTTTCTTTTTTAAGAAACTATTGCTTACATATTCAATTATTAAATTTACAAAATAAGGTTTAAAATAAAAAAAGTGAGGCTACACTGAAGAGTTGAGAATTGGAGCCTTAACATGTGATCTGTTACTCAAGAAAAGAGGTAACAAAAAAGAGATAAGAGAAACCAAAAAGTTATTTTTCAGCATTGTAAAACCATGTGTAAAATATGAATATGGATAAAACTGCATATACAAGACTCTATTCTTTGAAATTGAACAAATGTATGTTAACACTACAAAAATGTTAATATCACTTATGCTAAGGGAAAGAAACCTGATACAAAGTACTACATATTGCATGATTCCATTTATAGAAAATGTAAATATGTTTATAAAAATGAAGTTAGATTTCCGGTTATGAAGGGCTGGGGAAGGACTGCTAAGGGGCGTGGGGTTTTTCTTTTCAGAGTACTGAAAATGTTCTAAAAAATTTTATGGTGATGAAGGCACAATATTGCGATTATACTAAAAGGCACTGATTATACACTTTGGATAGGTGGTATGGTATGTGAATATGTCTCAATAAAACTGCTTAATACATAAATAATTGTGCTAGAACAGCCAGAAAAAGAAGTGATTTCTAGCAGGGTAAACAGATACAGGGCTGAAGAACTGTCTTATTAGTTTATTTTTCTTATTATTGAAATAATGAAAATATTCTAATGATGACTGAGGTAATGAATGCATATCTATGTCATTATATCAAATACCATGCATGGTATACTTTGAAAGAATTGTATGCTTTATTAATAAGTATCAATAAAACTGATTTGTTAAAAATATACACATATATCATTAAATTATTTTGTTTAAGAAAAAGGAAAAAAAAAGGACTGTTAATCCTCATCCAAAGATTTCATTGCTAAGGTTCTGGTATAAAACTTTCCTGAATTTCCCCACTGATGGTAGCATCATATTCTTCCTCATCATACTTAGGGTCTGCTGAGTGACAGTGCATTAGGAGAACAGTGTGGTCATCTGCATGGAAGTGACAGGGCACCCAGCAGCCCTGCCTGGCTCCCCCCCTTCCAGGGTGGCAACCCTGTGAAAACCACCTACAGAAGTTCAGAGGGAAGGGCAGGGGACAAAAGAAGGGGCTGGGGGTTGAGAAGGTCCAGCCCATCTGTCCTAAGAGCAGCTGCTCCACAGCCCTCAACTGCTCCCCTAGAATGAGAACAACTCTTCTAAGAGGCTGAGAACAGTAAACACAGAGGCTTCCTCTGCAGCCCGGCTCCTTTAAGGCCAGGTGGGTGATTGCTCTTGGCAGACAAAGCAGGGCAAGAATGGTGTCCCCAAGTCACCCAGTCACCTCCCTGCCAAGGAGAGGCTCCCAAACTTACCGCTATCGTGGGTGGAAACACAGGCGGGGCCCTTAAGCGCTCCTGCAGCCCCACACGCCAGCTGACAATACGTCCCTCCTGCCCTCGGGGTCCCGGGGGGGCACCCCCAGAACACGCCAGCAGGTCCTCGTGCACTCCCCAAACACCGCGACTCTTAAAGGAGCCGCACCAACGTGGACTGGGCGGGACTTAAGGGGCGGAGCTTCTGCGCCTGCGCCTGGGCCAAGGAGGTCCCGCCCCGCCCCAGGACTCCACGCCCCTAAGAGAGCGCGGCCCTACCCTTGACGGACAGTGCCAGGCACCCAGTCATGGTACTGTCGAACCTGCCCGCGGGACACCACCTGTACAAAAATCACAACACTTATGTACACCAGTAATGAACAATCTGAGGAGGAAATGAAGGAAAAAAACTATGATTTAAATAATAAATTTTAAAAATCGCATATATTGGAATAACTAACTAAAGCTGTAAATGACATACACACAAAACTACACAACACTGTTCAAGGAAATCAAAGAAGACGTAAATAAATGAAAGAATATTTTCTGTTCATGGAAAGGAAGAATAAATATCATTAGCATGGCTATCCTACCCAAACTAAACTACAGACAATGCAATCCCAATAAAAATCAAAACGGCATTTTTTACTGAATTGAAAAAACTACCTATGAAATGTATTTGGAAGGGCAAAAGGCCCAGAACAGTAAAAGACTTATTGAAAAAGGAAAATCAAATCAGAGGACTCACATTACCCGACTTTAAAACATACTATAAAGCAACAGGGGTCAAAAATTGCATGGTATTCTCACAAGGATAGACATACTGACCAATGGAACTGAATTTAGAGTTCTTATACAGATCCTCACATAGAGTCACCTGGTATTCGACAGGGACACCAAGCCCACTCAACTGAGAGAGAACGACCTCTTCAAAAATTGGTGGGTGGAAAACTGGATATCCATATGCAAAAGACTGAGAGGACAACACCATTTCAAACCTTACTAAAAAATCAACTCAAGATGGATCAAAGTTCTAAATACAAAAGCCAAGACCATGAACACCTTGGAAGATAATGTAAGGAAACATCTACAGGGACTTGTAACAGGAAATCCGTTCATGAACATCACATTCAAAGCAGGAGCAGAAAAAGAAAAAATAGATAAAAGGGAAGTCCTCAAAATTAAAACCTTTTGCATCTCAAAGGAGTCTGTCAAGAAAGTGAAAAGACTGCCTATCCAATAAAAGAAAATATTTGGTAACCATATATATCTAATAGGAGCCTAATATCTAGCATACATGAAGAAATCTTTTATCTCAAAAATAAGAAAACAAACAACCCATTTTTAAAAAGGACAAGAGATTTGAACAGAACTTCTCCAAAGAAGGAATACAAATGACTAAAGAGTGCATGAAAAGATGCTCAACATCACTAACTATAAGGGATCAAAACTACAATGAGATACCATCTTAGACCCAATATACTGATGGCTATTAAAGGCCAGAGGACTACAAGTGTTGGAGAGGATGTGGAGGAATGGGAACCCTCATCCACTCACAGTGGGAATGTAGAATGATCCATCCACTGTGGAGGAGAGATTGGCTGTTCCTCAAAAAACTAACTACAGATCTGCCATGTGACCCAGCATTCCACTGCTGGGTATATAACCAGAAGAATTGAAAACAAGGATATCAATAGATATATACACACCAATGTTTCATGGGAGCATTATTCACTATTGCCAAAAGTTGGAATCAACCTAAATGCCCCTCAACAAATGAGTGCATAAACAAAATATGGTATACACATACAAAGGAATGCTTCTTAGCTCTAAGAACGAATACAGTACAGAAACACAGGATAACATGGATTAATCTTGAGAACCTTATGTTGAGTGAAGCAAGGCAAGTATTAAAGGACAAATATTACATGACCTCTCTAATATGACTTAAGCAAATTGAGCCGACTCAGAGAGCTAGAGTCTGGAAGATAGACTGAGAGACCTAAGAGGCTTCAAACTGAGTTGTGAGGTCATCAGAGGGGTCGTGCTTATGCATGTCTCAGCAGGATCTCATAGAGAGCCAAACATGATACTAGACAACCCCAGGTAGTAGTGCTCCTAAGGGCTATGAAGGCACCCTGGTCCTACGGTCATCGCAGATAGCTCGAGAGATCAGTGCCTTAATGGTGGGCACTAATTTGGAATTGTACTCCTAAGTGTGATGATGTTGGATTCAAATGTGACTTTCTACACATGCCTCTTCTGAACCTGTGGTTGGTGCTGGGATTGCAGTGTGCACAGGAGGCTTGGATTTCTGGGCTGCCCACGTGCCAGCTGGGCCCTCAGCCTCTGTGGTGTTGCAGCACCTACACTCCAGTTCATTGGAATTATCCAGGTCAGTTGAAATGGAGGTGAGGATGGACAACCACCACACCAAGGAACCAAGAGAGCCTACAGCTGCGGTCATGAGAGTCACATCCACCAGCCACGTGAGAAAGAAGCCCCTTCTCAATCAAGAGAAGAACTTGGCATCGCCATCCCAGGGTCCTCAGGATAGAAGAATAAAATATGGGCTAGAATGGAACTAATATTCTGCTATAGAATTATTGTGACTCTAGCAACGGAAGCAATTATGTCATTGACTGGACTCAGGGGCATTTTTGAGACTTCGAGATGTCCTGAATGATATTGCAGGGACAGATGCAGGACATTATGTATCCTGCCATAACCCACTGAATGGGCTGGAAGAGAGTGTAAACTACTCTAAATAATAGTCCATGCTGTGTGGCAGTGCTTCAAAATGTATCCATCAAATGCAATGCATGTACCACACTAATGAAAGAACCTCTTTATGTGGGAAAGGTGGGGGGAGTGGGGAGTGGGGCATCTGGGAACCTATTTTGTTTTTTTAGAATAATGTATTTTTTTTAATCTCCACCCCCCGTAGCATTTTGTGTGCTGTCTACTCTGTGTCCATTTACAGTGTGTACTTCTGGGTCGGTATTTAAAGTGTGTTTTTTTTTAAATTATTTATTCCCCTTCCCTTGTGGCTTGTTGGCTGTCTCCTCTCTGTCCATTCGCTGCAAGTTCTTCTGTGTTTTGGTTTTTTGGTTTTTTGCTTGTCTCCCTTTTTCTTGTGTCACCTTGCTAATTCAGCTCTCTGTGGCGCTTGGGGGCCGGTGGCACTCCGTGGCCATGCGGGCTGGGCGGCACGCTGCGGCACCCGGACTGGCAGCACATCCCAGCTTGCCAGCAAGCCTGCTTTCACAAGAAGGCCCCGGGATGCCGACACAGGGCCCCCATATGGTAGACGGGAGCCCAACTGTTTAAGCAAGGCACGGCCACTTCCCCCTCCTATATTTTTTAATGTAACGTTTTGTGTGATCTATGTGTCTTTGAAAAGGAAATAAAAAATATTTTTAAAAGTATTATCTAGGCAAAGTATGTTCAACCTGTATTAGTTTTCAAAGAATTGAAAGAAAGTTAAATAAACTTTTACAATTACCTCCATAAAAACAATGATAGAATTACAGAAAAAAAATTCTGAAGAGTCATGCAACTAAAAAGACAGCTACTTGTAATATATAATGTTAAAAAGTTCCAACACTACATATTCAAGTTCTCCGTATTTAGAGACATTATGCATCAAATCTTAGAAATAAATACTTTCCTAGGTAAAAAAAAAAAAAAAAAGTAGAAGCCTATTGCTAACAGCCATGTCCTAAAAGAAATCTTCAAAAATGTGTCAGGGCAAAGGAAAAAGATAAAGTTAGAAAATTTCATCTTCTGAATGAAAGTTGGGGCATCACTGTTGGAGTAATGACGCTTACATAAAATATTTTATTTTTCTAAGAACAAAAAAATGTTAAAATGGTGACTCAGACTCTGACCATGTGAATCTAAAGGAACTTCAGCCAGAGAAGGCCAGCACCATGGAGTTCTTCAAAGCTGAGGTGCAAATGCAGAGGCCTAAGGCTTAGAGTAGGAACTGCTCTCAGATCCTGGTTCCATCCTGGTGGGATTGCTGGTTCATAAGGTAATTCTATACTTAATTTTCTGAGGAACTGTCAGTCTTCCACAGCAACTACAACTATTTTTTTTTTACCACCACCAATGGATGAATATTCCTATTTATCCACATCCTCTCCAACCCTTGTAACTGTCCGTTTTTTTTAGTAGTTGTCTTTTTAATGGGTATGAACTGATATCAGATTGTAGTTCTGATTTGCATTTCCTTAATAGCTAATGATTTCTAGGATCTTTTCATGTGCTTTTGGGACATTTATATATCTTCGTTCGAGAAATGTCTACCCAAGATTTTTCCCGTTTTTAAACAGGTTGCTTGTCTTTTTATGCCAGAATTGTAGGATTTCTTTCGATAATTTGGATATTAAACTCTTACTAGATAATGTCATTTCGAAGTATTTTCTTACACTAATAAATTTTCTTTCTTACTTTCATGGTAAAGCCTTTTGATGCACAAAATTTTTAGTTTTTATAAGGTCCCACTGACCTCTTCCTTCTTTTGTTCCTTGTGCTTTAGGTGTCAAGCCTAAGAAAACATTGCCGAATATAATGATCTGAAGATGCTTCTTTATGTTTTATTTTTCTTCTTGTTTTATAGTCCTGGTTCATATATCTAGGTTTTTTAAGCATTGTGAGTTAATTTTTTGAATATGGGATGAGAGACAGGTGTCCCCTTCTTTCTTTTGCCTATGAATAGCCAGTTCTTCCAGAACAATTTGTTAAAGAGCATTCTTTGCCAATTTATTAAAGACTATTCTTTCCACCATACATCTATAGACATGAGGCTCTATTTCTGAACTCCAAATTTAGAAATTAGATGGTAGAAATTTAGAAAATTTCTTATTTAGAGTATTAGAAATTTACAAGGTAGAAAATAGATATCCATGTTTGAAGGCTTTGATTCTACAAACCGCAGATGACCATGACACAAAAATCTCACCTAAGGTTTGTGGAAACAAGGTGATTTTAGCCTAAGAGTATCCATAAATTTCTGAATAAGAAGGAAAGATTGGAGAGTTAAGGATGAAGCATGAGTTCTGTGGAGACAGAGGGTGGAGGCAGCATGAAAATCCAGAGACATATCCTCTAAGAAAAAAAGGGGAGAAGACAGGGACCTATCTAGAGAAGCTGCTCTGGATATATATTGAACAGGAAGGTGCCCTGAGTCATCTAGGAAGGTACTAGAAAGATAAAGAAAACTGAGTTCCTTACCCTGTGGCTGGAAACAGCACAAATACCCCACAATCACAGCAAGTAACTGCATGGCCCCTGGCTTGTTGCTGCCAAGGGACAGGGAGGGGGCGTGTCCTGGGAGGAAAAGGGGTCTGGCACAGCCAGGTGGTTTCTTTGTGGTGACTTTGTCTAGCAACAGCACCTTTGAATCTCATAGGGTACCCGGACCTGACTGGGAGAAGGGAAGGGGGTTTCCCTCAGGCAGGCTGTAACACCCAGCCGCCCACCTGGGGCTAGAAAGCAATGACAGTGGAGAGGCGTTGGGCACAGGCACCTCATCAGCAGGACTCTAGCAAGCTACACAAGTCTAAACACACCTGGGAAAGGTGGCAGCTAGCTCTCTAAAGACCAGTTAACCTAAGGAGACAAGGCAGCTCAGTTGAGGAATTCCTGACTTGCATATAGGAGGCCCCAGGTTTGATTCCCAGGTCAATCAAGAGCATGAGCCACCTGGTTGTCAGGCATCCAGCTTGTACTTTATGACAAGGAACATATAGATACTCTTTTTTTTTAGGCTTTCCTGGATCTGTTATTTCTTTAAAAAACAAAAACAAAACTTCTGTTTTCAATTTTAACTTTTTAAACTGTGATTGCAAAAACCCAGATCATCACCCTCAGAGGGCAGGCTGTAGGGTGAATGATGAACACCAGCAGCCTGAGAAGCTCCTTAGGGGCCCAAATGGAAGGCAGTGTTTCCTCCGTTGTTTCGTTGTTGCTGCTGTTTTCTTTCGTTTGTTATGTTTCCCCTTTCTTTGTCCTCCCTTTTTTACTTTTACTTATTTTTTTCTACCTACAATGTTTCTCTCTTTCCTTCCTTTTTCTATCTTTTGTTTACTTTTGTTTTCATTCATCACACCACTTTTTGTTTGGGCTCCAATATTTCTAAATTTTTATTTATCTCTTTTTTCTCTGTTTCCATTCCTTATTTTTTTTTTTACTTTCTTTCTTTCTTTCCCTATTCTATTTTCTTTTCCTCTCTTTTCATCATCCCAAGCTTTGAATTACTTCTATATCTTTTTCTCTATTTTAGTTCTCATTTCATTTTTTATATTCCACTTTTTAAACCTTATTCTTCTGTACTTATAATTTTTTACTCATATAAATTATTTTCCTAGGTCTTCTACAGCACCCCTTCTACCTTTTATCATTATTACTACTACTATTTTTCTTTTTCTATTCTTATATCTTTCCTTTTCTCTGGTCGTATTTTTTATCAAGGAAACAGAATAAAAGGAATGAAGAATCAAAATGAAACCTTACAATGCATAAAAAGAACAAAATATAACTCTAGAGAAGAAAGAAAAACTAACCAACTGAATAAACCCATCAAGATAATTAGATGCCTAGAAAGCAACAAAAATTGTAAGCCATACTAAGAAATAAGATTGACCCAGTCTAATGACAAACTAAAAAACAGGAGGAGATACAGAATATGGATGCGCAAACAAATATCCTGAATCAACTTTATAAAGTGAAAGAAGAGATTAAGGATATTAAGAAAACATTGAGGGAACATACTAAAGAAATTGTAAACATACCTAAAAAGATGCCATATACAAAGGTGGCAAATGGCACAGTGCAGGAAATCAAAAACATACCAGTAGCACATAACAGCAGATATGAAAAGGCAGAGAAGAGAGTCAGTACATCTGAAGACAGTACATCTGAAATCAGATAGTAGAACAAATAGATAAAAAGATTTTAAAACTCCAGGAGGGACTTAAGGATTTGAATGACAACACAAAATCCACAACTTATGCATTACAGGCATCTCAGAGGGAGAAAAGAAGGGAGACAGGACAAAAGGACTGTTGGAGAAAATAATGGCTGAAAATTTCCCAACTCTATTGAGGGACATGGATGGACATGTCCAGGAAGTGCAGCACATGCAAACATATAAATCCTAACACAAGACATGTACTTGTCAAACTGTCTAATGCTCAAGACAAAGAAAGAATACTAAAAGCAGCAAGAGAAAAGAGATCTATCACATACAAGGGAAGCTCAATAAGATTAGGTGCTGATTTCTCATCTGACTCAATGCCCTAATCATAACTCAATCATGCCCAGGTACAGATCAGACTACAAACACAATCCAGTATTTCTTTTTGGAATTCATCAATTATATCAAACTGCTACATCATCTGAAGCCATGCAGGCAAGAAGGCAGTGGTATGACATGGTTAAGGTGCTAAAAGGAAAAAACTTCCAGCCAAGATTTCTCTATCCAGCAAAGGGGCATTCAAAAATAGGGAGAATTCAACATATTAATAGATAAACAGAAACTAAGAGAGTTTGTCCATAATAAACCTCCCCTTCAAGAAATACAAAAGGGAGTTCTGCAGGATGAAAGGAAAAAACAGGAGAGAAAGAGGGGGAAGACAGTGTAAGAATAACTAAAAAGATAAAAAGAGAAATAAACACATATGGTATAGGGAAGTGGATGTAGCTCAGTGGTTGAGTGCCTGCTTCCCACATATGAGGTCCTGGGTTAAATCACCAATGCCTTCAAAAAAAAAAATTTTTTTTTATTCCTAAAAACATTTGGCATGCATAACCTATACAAAATTGGGTTAATATAAATAATTCCTTGGCAGTAAGAACACTGAATGTTAAAGGCTTAAATTCTCCAATCAAGAGATTGGCAGAATGGATGCGCAGTGCTGATGCGCGCAAGGAGTGCCGTGCCACGCAAGGGTGTCCCCCGCGTGCGGGAGCCCCACGCGCAAGGAGTGCGCCCGTGAGGAAAGCCGCCCAGCGTGAAAAGAAAGAGCAGCCTGCCCAGGAATGGCGCCGCCCACACTTCCCGTGCCGCTGACGACAACAGAAGCGGACAAAGAAACAAGACGCAGCAAATAGACACCAAGAACAGACAACCAGGGGAGGGGGGGAAATTAAATAAATAAATAAATCTTTAAAAAAAAAAAAAAAAAAAAAGAGATTGGCAGAATGGGTAAGGAAATATGACCCATCCATATGCTGCCTACAAGAATCTCACTAGATCCAGGGACACAAGGAGATGAAAAGTAAATGGATAGAAAACAATTTTACATACAAACAATCAGAAAAGGGCAAAGAGGAGCCATACTAATATCACATAAAATAGACTTTAAATTCAAAACTATTGTAAGGGAGAAAAAAGGACATAATATATTCATAAAGGAAGAAATCACTCAAGAAGAAAGAATAATCATAAACATTTACAAACCTAAGCAGGTGCCTCAAAATACATGAGGCGAACACTGGAAAAACCAAGTGGAGAAACTGATGGCTCTACAATTATTGTGGGGGACTTTAATACACCATTAACAACATTAGACAGAACATCTCAACAGAGAATCAATAAATAAAGACCTTGCATAATATATTAGAGGATCTGGACCTGATAGACATACACAGAACATTACACCCAAATACACTGGAATGTACATTCTTCCCAAGGGCACGTGGAGCACTCTCTACGATAGACCTCGTGCTAGGCCACAGAACAACTCTCAATGAATTCCAAAAGACTGCAATTATACAAAGTAATTTATCTGACAACAATGGAATGAAACTGGAAATCAGCGAGGGGCACAGAAGCAGATTAGGCACAAAGATATGGAAGTTAAACAACACACTCTTAGACAATCAGTAGTCAAGGAGGAAATTCCAAAAGAAATCAGTAACTACCTTGAAACAAATGAAAATTACAACACAAAGTACCATACCCTATGGTATGCAGCAAAAGCTGTACTGAGAAGGAAATTCACAGCCTTAAATGCCTGTATTAAAAGAGAGAGGCAATCACCGGACATTGTAAATCCTCACAGGGCCCACTGGATGGAATGGGGGAGAGTATGGGCCATGATGTGGACCATTGACTATGAGGTGCAGAGGTGCCCAAAGATGTATTACCAAATCCAATGGATGTGTCATGATGATGGGAACGAGTGTTGCTGGGGGGGGGAGAGGTGGGGTGGGGGGGTGGAGTTGAATGGGACCTCACATATATATTTTTAATGTAATATTATTACAAAGTCAATAAAAAAAAAAAAGGAAGAAAAAAAAAAAAAGAGAAGTGCTAAAATCAAAGACCTAACGACGCACCTGGAGAAACTTGAAAAGAACAACAAACTAACCCCAAATGATGTAGAAAGAAGGAAATAAAGATTAGTGCAGAAATAAATGAAATAAAAAATAAGAAAACACTAGGAAAAAACACTAGAAACAATAAACAAAAGCAAAGCTGGTTCTTGAAAATCTATAAAATTGACAAACCCTTAGCTACACTAACAAAAAAAAAAAAGATGCAAATACATAAAATAAGAATGAGGAAGGAGATATCACCACTGATGCCACAGCAATAAAGTGTATCATAAGAGGATACTTTGAAAACTTTTATGCCAACCAAAAGGATATTCAGAGGAAATAGGCAAATTCCTAGAAACAGACAGGCAGCCTACACTGATGAAAGAAGAAAGACGAACAGAACAGCCCAAGATGGAAATGACTTCCGCACAGAAAACTACACAACACTGTTAAAGGACATCAAAGAAGACTAATATCCAGCATATATAAAGGAATCCTACACCGCCTCAAAAAAAATAATAATAATAACTTACGTACCTTAGAGGAGTTTGTCAAGAAAGTGAAAAGGCAGCCTATACAATATGAGAAAATATTTGGTAACCATATATCTGATAGAGGCCTAGTATCCAGCATATATAAAGAACTCTTACACCTCAAAAATAAAAAAATTAACCCGTTTTAAAAATGGGCAAGTGATTTGAACAGACACATCTCTAAAGAAGAAATACAATTGGCTAAAAAGCACTTGAAGAGATGTTCAACATCACTACTAAGGAAATGCAAATCAAAAGCACAATGAGATATCATCTACACCCATTAGACGGGCAATGATTTAAAAAAAAACAGTGGATTACAAATGTTGGAGAGGACGTGGAGGAATGGGAACTGTCATCCACTGCTGGTGGGTATGTGGAATGGTACAGCCGTGGTGGAGGACATTCTGGCTGTTCCACAGGAAGCTAACTATACAACAACCATATGATCCAACAATCCCACTGCTGGGTATATACCAAGAAGAACTGAAAGCAGAGACACAAACAGATATATGCACACCAATGTTGACAGTAGCATCACTCACTATTGCCAAATTTGGAAACAACCCAAAGTCCATCAACCAATGAATGGATAAACAAACTGTGGTATATACATACAATGGAATATTACTCAACTCTAAGAAGGAATGCAGTTAAGAACACATGGGATGATATGGGTGAATTTTGAAGACATTATGTTGCGTGAACTAAGACAGGCACTGAAGGACAATTACTACATGACGTCACTGTAATAAGTGAACTAAATAAATTTTAGTTCAGTGAACTAAATAAATTGAGCAGACTCACAGAGCTAGAATCTGGAAGACAGGTTTACAAGAGACAGGGAGAAGAAAGTTGTGAGCAAATCCCCATATGGGAAAAAATCTATGATAAGGTAGAAGGTTGTAGTTGTTCAGTGGATGGGCATGTCAGTGGTGAAGTGACACTACAGGGGTGGTCTGTGTGTGAGGTAGAGTGAGGAGGGTGGTTTGGACGATCCATGGAATGGGGGGGGGCATCTGGGGAGGGACCAGGTAACATCTGGGTATCTGAAGGTACCTGCTTGAAACTACAAAGTTCAGAATGTCGTTTTGGCAGTAAGGTAGGGGAGAGTTACTGGTTTAGGGTGTTCTGGAGAGCATTTTGGAGAATGCACACCTGGGGCAAGCTTCTAGGTAGTTAAGTGTTCGCCTTGTCACAGTGTGTTGTGTCATGGGTGGGACTCAAATAATGAGCGGGTATGTGATGGAGTCCCATCCTGAGAAGTACTGCTATGTTCTCAAATAGAGGGGAGGGAAACTCTTGAGAGCATAAGCGGTGCCTAATAGTGTAGGACAGGCCAGCATGTCAAGCTCTCAACATTGCTGCAAGTAACTATGAATCTTGTTCTTCAAGGAGTGAAGCTTGGTGGTTGCCATGGGTACCTAGGGGCGGGGAAGGAGGAACAGACTAGATGGAACATGGAGCATTTTGTGGGCAATGGAAGTGCTCTACATGATCTTTTTTCTTTTCCTTTTTATTTTTTGAGCTTTTATTCTTTTTCTCTACATGATCTTGCAATGATGTATACAGGCTATGTTAAATTTCATCAAACTTATATAAGTGTGTGGTCTACAATGTAAACCATAATATAAATCATTGACAAATGTTGCAATATTTGTACATCAATTGTAACAAATATACCATACACAAGTAAAATGTTATTAAAAGGGGAAAGGGTAATGGAGAAGAATGTTGGGTATATGGGAATCCATTCTATTCTGTACATGACTTCTCTGTAACCTAAAGCTTCTTTGAAGATAAAATGCTCAATTCATACTTGTTAAACAACAGTGATAAACAGAGGCCCTTTTCTCAACAAGAAAGTTTCCCTGAGTAATTCATGAGCACAACCACCAAAGTACTAACAGTTATTTTGTGTCCTCTCAGTTCCTGCTGGGGACACACTGGAGAAGCTTCCGACTGCCAGGCAGAAGAAGAAAACCCATCCAATTCTTAGATAAGGATTACTTTTATTGCTTGAAATACTTATGTGGCTTTCTTGTTTTGTGTTTTCAGTCAAGTTCAGATTTGAAAACATGATGTAGATCATAGAATTTAGGTACCATCCTCTTGTGTGTGTAGTGTGTACATGTGTGTGTGTGTGAGTGGAATCCCTTACTAGCTGATGTCTGGTTCCAAGGGCATTCAAGGTTGATAGGACCAGACAGGAAAGTGTATGGTATAAGGACTTTTAATGGGTGACATTTATCCTCTTTGAATTAAAAATTTTGTAATTGTCAACCAGATGGACTTGAAATAAAATTCCTCAAGGCCTCTTCTAGAGACGTCTTCTAATCTTGCTTTTGTGTTCTCTGACATGACCGCTGCTTTCCATCTGCTTTTCTGGAGCAAGAAAGACAGCAAAAAATCCATGGAAACAGAACCCACCAGGATACAAACCTCACAGCATTTCTTTTCCTTCATTACAGGTGGCCTCAAGTACAGAGGAAATTCTGTTATCTCCTGGCTGTGGAAAGAAATCTAGAGGACTATGATGGGGTTTCCTTGTTGGCTTTAGAGTGGATATCACAGTGATAACATTTCACTTGTGGAGTGAGGATGATGGATGTGGTGAGAGAAACTGATTTTCAGGAAGAGATCTTTGATCACATTACTCAGTTCCTGGAATCAGCTGAATTCCCTTTGGGGGGTCTAGCTTACCATAAATTGGAGTTGCAGTTTGTCAATGTTTAAGTTTAAGTAGTATAATTGTACATGTATGTGTGTGTATATGTGCTACTGTGTATTTATCCTAAACATAGGTCTTATTTACACAGGACAACTGCCACTGTCGACTACGTCAAGAATATAATCTAACCACTGCAAATTTTACATACAGGAACTCATTCAGTCCTCATCAGCCATATGTAGTAGGGTTGTTTATTATACACACAACTCAGAAGGAGGATCCCAGGCGCGGAGACAAATGTTCCCAATCTCATGTGAAGAGTCTAACACACACCTATCAAGTAACCTCCATGTTGATAATGAGCCTTTCCTTAAACTGTGAAATGGGAGTATTAGCTATTGTACAAGGGAGATGTAGCATCTGTGCATATTGCTGAAATTTCCCAAGCCTACAGTTTCCAAATACTGCCCAAAATTATAAGGTAAGCTAAGTAGGCACATCACCTATTGCAAATTTCACAAGCCTTCATATCGATCTGTTGGGTGTTTTATGTAAAAATAAAATGACAAGATTTTCTTGAACTCTGACTTTAATTCACATGTGTCCATTAGGCAACTTATGAATAAGGGGATCAGAAGTTTCAACTGTAAATAAAGTATTAATAATGTTCCTACCTTTGACTGTAAGTTGTCAACAGCTCTTTCAATCCTGAATGATTTTCCCAGGTTTTTGTCTCAAGGTTAAAAAGAGAAAATTTGTTTCTTAGTCAAAAAAAACCTACTGCCATGACACCCAGTCCATCAGCAGCATGAAAAGCACTATCTGCCCAAGAAGAGGGAGCACAGGAAGATATCACCGAGGAACTGCCCTACCGATGGTAATATGGAAATGCAATCATTTCGATTCAAGAATAATGACTGCAGTTTATTCAGTCCCATATATAGGGAAAATTCATAAAATGCCTAAGCCATATTCTTTTTTTCACATGTGAACACTTTAATTTACTAATTAAATCAGAAGTGCCACAATCACAGAATTAAGGATACATTTACAACACAAGATTTCTTCACATCTAATAGTGGCCAGTGTTTCAACCTAAAGTTTGGTTATTAGTTTAATTTTGAACATTACATGAAAAACATCCTTCCTGTGGCAGTTTAATATTATTTATGAATTCCAAAAAGAGATATTGATCATGGTTGTAAACTGGTCTATTAATGTAGATATGATATCCCTCTGATTATATTAAATTCGAAGGTTTCACTTTCACTTTATTAAATGAAGAAAAGGCAGATGTTTGCTCAGGGAGAACACAGAATAAGATGCAGAGAAGAATACAGAGATGAGCCCGATAGTTTGACACTGAAGAGAACTGAGCAGCTGAGAAGCCCTGTGAGCTCAGCCTCATGCCAGCCTACAGGTGAGATGGGAGGAAGCTGGGATCATGGAGCCTTAAGGGAAGAAGGAAGGCTCAACCCTTGAGACGTGCCCACCATCTTGTTTCAACGCGTGGTAAATGACTTCAGGTGACCAATTACTTCTTAGAATACCTTGAGAGGGATCTTTAGGTAGGGCCTTCTGACTATATGCTTCTCCCCCAAATAAATACCTTTTATAAAAGCCAACAGATTCCTGTTACTTTGCATCAGCACCCCTTTGGCTACACCTGATAAGTGATGCTTCCATATTATAAAAAAATTAACACCCTGTATTCAGAGCAGTTTTAGATTCACAAACAAATGAATACTTTAGATACTTCTAAAATTCCTGCATCTTCCCCTCCCATCTCTCCCCTCCTTGCTCAGCATACTACAGTAGTCGATTAGTTTGCACAATTCAAGGGCCAGCATCAATTCATCCCTATGAAGGCTCAGTATCTGTTGAAAAGCTCTGCAGGCTATGACCAATGCATACTGTCCTGTACTGTGGAAAACAGTTGAGCAATCCCTCAAAAAGTGAAACACAGTAACCATATGACCAGCAATCCAACAAATCTATAAACATACATACATACAAATAGATATATATCTATGTATTGGAAAACGGGACTACACATACTTGCAAACCACTCTTCATAGCAGCATTATTCACAATAGCCAATGGTCATAACTATGCAAGTATCCATCAACAGATGAATGGATACAAAAAGAAAAACTGCTACATCCATAAAACGGAATTCAGCCATAGCAAACAATGGAAGTTCTGAGACATCCTAATATATGAATGACATCAACATGATTATATACTGAGTGAAATCAGATGACACAAAAGACAAAGAGTGTATGATTCTGCATATGTGAAACCTCTAGGAAAAGAAAACAGGAAGGAAGGAGATTAAGGATTATCAATAGGAATTAGGGAAAAAGGACAATGAGATTAAGAGTTATAAAGAACATCTGTCTCAGGTCATGAAGAAATTTTGGAGATCAATGGTGATGTTAAAGATTGTTAAGGTAATTAATGCCAATGAGTTAAGTACCAATAAAAATGGTTAAAATAGGAATTTTCGTTATGCTCATGTCAACTTATGAAATTGAACAAAATCTTATAAAATACATGGAATTGGGAAATCCATAATGAACTGGATGTCAAGGAGATTCAGGAAATTTAGTTGGGCTACAAAATGGGTAGAAGGGTAGGGGCTCTGTGTTTGAGTCAGTGTGTAATTTAGAACCAATATTAGATGAACTACTTCACATTAATTTAAATTGCCTTTAGCACCAAAGCCAAGGACTCTACTTCTGGTAATTTTTGTTCTCATTAATCTCTCTTTCTTAAACAAAGGAAGTCTGAGTAGCATCATGTGTATGCTTTCTACCCAACCAGCCCTGATCACTGTAGCCCCTTGTCCTAGTTAAAGTTCCCCAGGTAATGCATGAACTGCACCCAGTGTACTGACGGCTACTCTGTGTCCCTCTAGTTCCATGGAAGACCTGATGGAGGGCCTGCTAGTGACAGAGCAGATGAGGAGACTCCCTCTGATGCTGAGGTAAGGCCACCTGTTTTTGTCTAAGACAGAAATGTTTCTTTCTCACATTCCTTTTCACATTGAGTACAGATCTTGCTACGGGTTGTACCTATAGACACACACTGCTGTTTTGTGGAAGGAAGAACTGAAAGTAAGAATCCTATGAACAGATCCCTGACACAAGAGGGCTTTAAAAATGGCAGCATCTGGTTTTAAACCAAATAGAAAGGTTGTGTTAATTATCTCAGCACCATTTTCCTTCCTTTAACTCAGACTTTTGTAATTGCCTATTTTGGTAAATAGACTTGAGAATCACTTCCTCCAGGAAGAGCTGGAGCCTCTCGCACAGCTGTCTCCCAAGCTCATTCATGGGGCCTTTGAATTTACCACTGCTTCCCATCTCTTTTTGAAAATCACCAAGACCTGGAAAAACACAACAAAACATGATCCTATCATCACTCTGTTTTCTTTTCTGCATTGCAGGTGACCTTGAAAGCAAAAGAAAATGGTAGGTATTCTGGGCTCATCAAAATATTGTGGGAAAAAGTGGGATGAAATAGGGGGCTTCCTACAAGCTGTAGGCTGATGACCTAGCCTGATCCCAGCCTCACTGTAAAATGCGGATATGGGATATGATGAAAGGTTTTCTATTAAGGAGTTCTGTCCTTCCTTCCACAGTCCCCAGGGGTGGATCTGTTCATTTGGGGGTTACAGGTTAGGCTGTGTGGAGGCTTAAGGGAATCCATGTGTGAGTCTCTGTGGTGTGACTGTGAGACTGTATGAGCTTGTGGAGATGACTGTGTGCACTTCCCCCAGGTGAGATGGACTGCTCAAGCTCCGGTGCTCCAAGGGGAGGGGCCTTAATGTGAACCCAGGGTGTGGCTCATGAGATTGAGCTCCTGCCTACCATATGGGAAGCCCGTGGTTTGGTTCTTCGTGCATCCTAAAGAAGACAGTGAGCCTGCATAACAGGCAGGCATGGCAACCTGACATAACAACATGACGCAACAAGAGACACAAGAGGAAAAACAATGAGAGAAACAACAAAGGTAGTGAACAGAGGCAGCTTAGATGACTAGGCACCTACCTCTCACATCAGAGGTCCCAGGTTCAGTTCCCAGTGCCTCCTAAAGAAACAAAAGAAGATGGATAGAGACAGCAAGTGTAAACGACACGGGAGTAGGGAGAAATAAAGAAATGAAAACAAATCTTTAAAAAAAACAACCAAAGAGATACCAAAAAAACAACTACAACAACAAAAAAAAGAAACTATGCAATGGAGTTGCACCATCTGCACACGTGCTTACAATTGAGTCTACAGAGAAACCAAACTGTCCATCTTTATAAGGTGGCCTCCAGATCACAGGGCCCAGGCAAGCTAGCTGTGCAGATAACCTCAGACGCTGGCACAGTTCCTGGTGTCCAAAACTAAAGGTAAGCCCATATGACTCTTCATTAGATCAAAATCGTGAGAGTTGTGAGGCATCACATAGAATGACCTGTCAACTATCACAATGATGTCATAGCCAGGAGCTTGGACACAGCACACAGGCGTTGGGAAAAAGTTAGTACTCTGCATTATATCATTACCTTGGACCCTCTAGATGCTCAAATCCTATGAGGGTCTTTGACAAATAAGAACTCAGATTCCACTTGGTTTTTAACCTGATATCCAAAATCTTTGTTGAAATGCAATTAGAGAGCAACATTGGAGGGAGTCAGCATTGACCCTCTTCGTCCCTCCATAATGACGATCCCACTGTTAAAGACTGAAGATGGAGAGCCAGTAATTCAATGAATAAACACACCTAGTGGAGAAAAGGAAGACTGATAGAAAAATACAGTACTATTAAATGATCATTTTTAAATGGTAAGATATCGATGTTTTCATATTTGTAAGTATTCTCTTATACCACAAAGATGAGTGAAGAAACATGACAGAATGCATTGCCTAGAATTGAACTGATTCCACCAAAAAAAGCTTGCCTCTAATCAAGTAGAAATTCCTGTCGTATATTTGGTAAATGTAGTTTCAGTTTATGCAGATCCATGGAGGCTGAATTCATTGGAGATGTCAAAAGACACCTGTGAAGACTTCCAGGAAGATGGCAGACGAGGAAGACATGGGACTCTCTCCTCCTTCAGAAAAACAGCTGGAGAAGAGACTGAAATGGACTGGAAAAAGATCTTCTAGGGTTTAGGACAGCAGGGTAAAGCTGAACACCACCCAGGACAGAGACAGACAAAGGAGGGGAATCGCGACAGCAAAACTGTGAGTTGAAAGCAGCAGTTCTTGCTGCTGGCACCATCCCCCACATTAAGGACTTTAGAACACGCAGGCCTCTGAAAAAGGGGTCTCCAGGGATCCACCACCCCCAGAAAGGGGAGGGAGAGGGACACAGCCTAAGGCTGACATCTTTTGACCCACAAATTTAGTCTGCTGTGTCCCATGAGCTCTACCAAGCTGGATGGGGTCATGTCATCGTTTCCCTTGGGAGCCAGCAAAGGACTAAAGAGATCATGACCCTCTCAATCTACTTCTCTACTAAGTGAGAATGATTGTTGAAGACACAGAGGGGCGTGGAATCATTTACTACCCAGGAAAAGGGAGCAGGCTGACAGAAGGCTGAAGAACTGTTTCTGAGAAAGTTTAAATTATAAGTCTCTTTATCTCTAGGCAAGAACCTCTACCACACAGATCCAGTCTGTCTCAGAGCAAAAACACTCCAACCAGGCATTGAACTGAAAGGGCTGCCAAGGAGTGCCATCTGCTAGCAGAACTAGGTTGTACATATGAGAAAATTAAAAATAAGGAAGTTAGAGAGGCTTTTGCTCGCCTTTATACCCTCCCTCTCAAGGCCCTAGGAAGCAGGTCTGCAAACCATTACTGGGTATAGCAGTTGGACATTACTGATGAGTTCCAAAAAGAAATACTGGATTATGCATGTAAACTGGTCTTTTCCTCTAGGCAATTAGAGTATATAGGATTCATACATGTACATGATTAAATAATGATCAAAGGTTTGGCTAGGCCACATTAAGAATGTTGCATCCCTGCCCCTGGGTAGGTGGGACTCACAGAGAAAACGATATGGCATAAAACATGGTTGGAGTTTTTGAGCTTGAGCCCAGGAGGTGAACACACAGGAGAACATCACCAGAGGAAGAGGGACAGCTCCTTAGACACAGGAGAAGCCCTGGTATGAGGACAGAGCTGTTTGCCTCATAGTCTACAAGCTGACCTTGTGGAGAGAGGCAAAGCTTAGAGAGCCTCATAGTCTAGAGCTGACCTTGTGAAAACAGAAGAGCTGATCCTGGAAATGAACCAAGAGAAGAGGAACCCTCTTCCTGCCTGAACCCTTGCAGACACCAGCAGTCATCTTGCTCTAACACATGGTAAGACTTTGGTGAGGGAAGTAACTTACACTTTATGGCCTAGTAAATAACCTTCTACCCCAAATAAATACCCTTTATAAAGGTCAACAGACTTCTGCTTTTTGCATCAGCACTCCTTTAGCAAAAACAGTGGGTCCAGAGCCCAGTTTTGAGCAACTAAGAGAGACAATCCTAATGATCCAGGTTGAACCAAGAATCAAACAGCAGCAGTGACATACAGAATCCCACCACCAAATCCCAAGAAAAGGGAAAGAAATTGAACATCTGAGTAACCTGCATCCTAATCAGATGCCTCTTATGAGCAAAAATTTACAAGCCAGACTAAGAAAATGGAAGACATGGCCCAGGAAAAGGAATATATCAAAGTCTCTAAAGAGACACAGGATTTGAGAGAACTGATTAACAAGATGCGTGCTGATTCTGAAATCAAATTAATGAGATGAAAAAAATCACAGCTAAAGAAATGAACAACACCAAGAAGATACTGAACAAGCACAAAGGAAAACTGGAAATCCGAAATGAAAAAGTAACAGAAAAAAAAAAAGTAACAGAGCTAATGGGAATGAAAGACACAATAGGCGAGATTAAGAAAACACATTAGGGGGAGGCAGACTTGGCCCAGTGGTTAGGGCGTCCATCTACCACATGGGAGGTCCTCAGTTCAAACCCCGGGCCTCCCTGACCCGTGTGGGGCTGGCCCATGCACAGTGCTGATGCACGCAAGGAATGCCCTGCCACGCAGGGGTGCCCCCCATGTAGGGGAGCCCCACGCACAAGGAGTGCATCCCATAAGGAGAGCTGCCCAGCGTGAAAGAAAGAGCAGCCTGCCCAGGAATGGCGCTGCCCACACAGAGAGCTGACACAACAAGATGACACAACAAAAAGAAACACAGATTCCTGTGCCACTGACAACAGAAGCGGACGAAGAAGAACACGCAGCAAATAGACACAGAGAACAGACAACTGGGGTGGGGGTGGGGAAGGGGAAAGAAATAAAATAAATAAATAAATCTTTAAAAAAAAAAAAAGAAACCATGGAGGTGAGAAGACAGTAGTATGATACAATTGGGACAATGAAAGAGAAAAATTGCCAGCCAAGAATTCTGCATCCAGCAAAACTTCCTTCAAATATGAAGGTGTGTATAAAATATTCATAGAAACTAAGAAACTAAGTTCTTATTAAAGAATCCATCTTGAAGGATTTATTAAAGGAAGCCTTAGAACCTGAAAGAAAAAGACAGGAGAGAGAAGCTTGGAGGAGAGAATGGACGAATAGAAGAAAGCATAAGCAAGAAAGTAAAAAGACCAAAATCTGATATGCCATATGATGACCAAAGAAGAAAATGGTGGAAATAAACAATGCATTTACAGTAATACCATTGAATGTGAATGGATTAAAATCACCAATCAAAAGATATAGACTGACAGGATGTATTAAAGAAAAAGCATGAGCCATCCGTATGCTGCTTATCAAAGAAACACTTTAGACCCAGGTATACAAACTGTCTCAAAGTAAAAGCCTAGAAAAAGATACTCCATGCAAAAAGTAATCAAAATAGAGCAGGGGTAGCTATAGTAATACTGGACAAAAAATTATAAATGCAAAAAAGTCAAGAGATACAGAAGGACATTAAATATTAATAAAAGGAACAATCAACCAGGAAGATATAGGAGACAAAAATATCTATGCACCTAACCAATGTCCCCCAAAATACATGAAACTAATTCTGGGTAAACTAAAGGGAGAAATAGGCATCTCTACTTTAATCATTAGAGATGTCAACACACCTCTCACATCATTAGATAGAATGAGACAAAAGGTCAACAAGGAAATAGAGAACTTAAACAATATAATAAATGAGTTAGATCTAACAGACATATACAGAATGCAGCATGCAAACTCAGTGGGTTATTCATTCTTTTCCCATGCACATTTATCCTTCCCCAGGATAAACCATAGGCTAGGACACAATACAACTCTCAAGAAATAAAAAGAATGAAATTAGAAAAAGCACCTACTCAGATCATAAGGGAATGAAACTGAAAATCAGAAACAGACAGGATAAAGGTGAATTCACAAATATATGGAAGCTAAACAACACACTCCTAAATAATCAGTAGGTTGAAGAAATTGCAAGTGAAATCAGTAAATGTATTCAGACAAATGAAAACGAGATCACAACTTATCAGAACTTATGGGATACAGCAAAGGCAGTCCTAAGAGGGAAATTTATAGACCAAAAAGCCTATATTAAAAAAGAAGAAAGCTAAACTCAAAGAATTTACTGAACAACAAGAGAAACTAGAAATAGAATAGCAAACTAATCCTCAAAGCATGCAGAAAAAAAATAATAAAGATTAGAGTAGAAATAAATGAAATTGAGGATTAAAAAAATAGAGAAAATCAAAACCAAAAGCTGGTTGGAGAACATCAATAAAATTCACAAACCCTTAGCAAGATTAAGAGAAAAAACAAAAGGAAACAAATAAATAAAATTTGAAATTAAAGGGGGGGAAGTTATGAATGACCCCACAGAACTGAAAAGGATCATGACAGGATATTCTGAGAAACTGTATGCCAACAAACGAGACAACCTAGATGAAGTGGGAAAATTCCTAGAAATGCACAACCAACCTACATTGACACTACGAGAAATACAAGAACATAAACCAGTTACATTTAAAGACACCGATTCTGTCTTCAAAAATCTTCCAACAAAGAAAACTCCAGGACCATGTGGCTTCACAGGTGAATTCTACCAAACAATTCAAAAGAATTCATATCAGTCCTCTTTAAACTCTTACAAAAAGTTGAAGAGGAGGGAAAATAACCCAACACTTCTTAAGAAGCCAATATCCCCATGATACCAAAGCCAAATAAGGACACTGCATGGAAAAGAAAATGACAGACCAAGCTCTCTAAGGAACATTGATGCAAAAATTCTCAACAAAGTATTTAGAAATCGAATCCAGCAGCATATCAAAAGACTTATATATCACAACCAAGTGGGATTTATTCCTGGTAGGCAAGGCTGGTTCAATATAAGAAAATCAATCAAAGTAATACACCACATTAACAAACTGAAGGAAGGAAAAAAACACATATGATCATCCCAATTGAGGCAGCATTTGACAAAATCCAGTATCCTCTCTTATAAAAACATTTCAAAAGAGATGAAAAGAAGGAAAATTCCTTAATATGATAAAAGACACATATGAAAAACCCCACATCTAACATCATAACCACTGGGGAAAGGTTGAAAGCTTAACTTTTAAGACCAGAAAGAAGAAAAGGACGCCCACTAGCACCATTGTTACTTAACACTGTAATAGAAGCTCTAGGTAGAGCAATAAGAAAAGAAAAAAGAATTTAAAGAATTAAGAAAAGAGGAAGTAAAACTCTATTTGCAGATGACATGATCTTATATTTAGAAAATTCTGAAAGGTCTACAATGAAGCTACTAGAGCTAATAAATGAGTTCAGCAAAGTGGGAGTCAGCAAAATCAACATGGAGAAATCACTAATGTTTTTATACACTGGCAGTATGCAAATCTGAGGAGGAAATCAGGGGAAAATTCCATTTACAATAGCAACAAAAAAAACAAATTCCTAGGAATCAATTTAAAAAAAGAAGTACAGGACCTACACAGAGAAAATCACAAAACAGTGCTAAAAGAAATTTTAAAAGACCTAAACAATTAGAAAGACATTCCATGTTCATGGACTGGAAGACTGAATGTCAGGAAGATGTGAATCCTACCCTCACTGACTTATAGATTCACAGCAACACCAACCAAAATTAAAACGGTCAACTTTACAAAAATAGAAAAGACAATTACAAAATCATTTTGAAGGGCAAGTACACATGAATAGACAAAAGCATTCTAAAAAAGAAGAGCGACATAGGAAGAATTTCACTGCCTTATGTCAAAACATATTACAAAGCTACGTGGACAATTCACCATGATACTGCCATAAAGAGAGACACAACGATCAGTGGAATTGAACTGAGTACAGAAATAAACCCTCATCTCTATGGTCAACTAGTTTTTGACAAACCTACCAAGTCTGTGTTAACTGGACAAAAACAGACTCTTCAACAAATGCTGCTGGGAGAACAGGTTATCTATAACCAAAAGAATTAAGGAGGACCCATATCTCACTCTCTATACAAGAATCAACTCAAAATGGATCAAAGACCTAAATAAAAAAGCAAATACCATACAACTATCAGAAGAAAAAGTAGGGAAACATTTTAAAGATCTTGTGGTACATGGTAGTTTCTTGGACCTTACACCCAAAGCACAAACAACAAATGAAAAATTAGATAAATGGGACCTCCTCTAAATTTAAAACTTTTGCACCTCCCAGGACTTTGTCAAAAGGGTCAAAAGGCAGCTGACTCAATGGGAGAAAATACTTAGAAATCTACCTTTTCGATAAGGGGTTAATATTCAGGATATAAAGAGAGATGTTACAACTCAATAAAAAGACAAATGACCCAATGGAAAAATGGGCAAAATGGAAGAGGCTGTGGCTCAATCAGTTGGGCTCCCATCTACCATATGTGCAGCCCTGGGTTCACGTCCTGGGGCCTCCTTGTGAAAGCAGGCTCGCCCACACGCTGTGCAGAGCCACCGGCCCGGGCGCTGTAGAGTGCCACCCGGCCCGCAATCACTGCGGGCAGCAAATGGACACAGAGGGCAGACAGCAAGCAAGCCACAAGGTGGGAGGGAATAAATTAAATACAGACACAGAAGAAAGCACAGCAAATGGACAGAGAGAACAGACAGCATGCAAAAAGCCACAAGGGGGGGAATAAAATAAAAAAGGGCAAAAAACATGAGTAGACATTTATCCAGAGGAAACATAAAGGGCAAAAAACACTTGAAAAAATATTCAACCCCATTAATGATTAGGGAAATGCAAATCAAAACAAGATAGTATTTCACAGCTATCAGAATGGCCACTATTAAAAAGTCAGAGAAATACAAGTGTTGGAGAGAAGGTGGAGAGATAGGAACGCTTATTCACTATTTGTAGGACCACTATGGATTAACTAGAGAACACTATGTTGAGTGAAGCAAGCCAGACACAAAGGGACAAATACAGGCACCGCGCATTACTATGACCTAAATACAATATAACATAATGTATGATTCCACTTACATAAAATGTAAACATGAATTTTTAGAGGAAATAAAAAGTATTTAGAAATGGGATCTGTTGATGGCAGGGGAAGCAAAGCGTGATCAAGAGGTGAGGAGTTCTTGTTTGTTTTTCATTTCTTATTATTAATACTGAAATAATGAAAATGCTCTAAAGATAACTGAGGTGATCAGTGAACAACTATGTGATTATGCCGAATATCACTGACTGACCACTTTGGATGAATTATATGTTTGTTTTTTTTTTGTTTGTTTGTTTTTTAAGAAAAAGACAAACAGCTCCTAAAAATGGGAAAACATGTAAATACACATTTACCAAAGAAGAAACATTTGATTCTTTTCATCACTAGAAAAACACACGTAGAAAATCTGCCATACAGGGTAGCGGCTGTGGCTCAATCAGTTGGGCTCCCGTCTCCCATCGACCATATGGGAGACCCTGGATTCCCACTCCAGGGCCTCTTTGTGAAGGTGAGCTGGCCCGTACACTGTGGAGAGCTGACAGCCCGTGCGCCATGGAGAGCTGACACAGAAAGGTGACGCAACAAAGGGAGACAAGCAGACAGAAAAAAAGAAAAAAAAAAAAAAAAACGCTCAGTGAACTGACACAGAGGACAGCAAAAAAAAAAAAAAAACAAGCCACAAGGCGGGGGAAGGGAGGGAATAAATAAATAAATCTTTTAAAAAAAAACCTCTGCTATACATACTAGAATGGTTAAAACCAAGAGACATAATACCAACTGTTAAAGAAGATGTGGCAAACCTGGAGCCCTAATACATTTCTGGAAAGAATGCAAAATGTTGTTGCCACTTTGGGAAACATTTTGTCAGTTTCTTAAAAATATAAGCTTACCGTAATTCTTGCTAATTCCACTCCAAGAAATATATCCAAGACAAATGAAATTGTGTCCATGCAATGATTCCTAGGGCAACTGCATGGCAGCCAAAACTGGAAAAAAAAATACGAATGTCTATTAGCTGATGCATGGATAAAAGGTGGTACATCCATAAATATATATGCACCTTTAACTACCTAATTTCAAGCACCCTGAGTCTCCCTGGCACCAAGGGATTACTATCACTACCAGCTGCTGATTCAACTAGAGAAAGACCTTGAATAAAAGGGGTAAATGGTAAAGACAAATGAGTTTACATGGCTAAGACACTTCAAAATGAGTCAGGGGTTCATTAGCGGGGTCACGCTTACACACAGCTCAGCAGAATTCCAGAGACAGCCAAAGTAGATACAACCCCAGGTACTGGTGCTTCTGAGGGCTACAGAAACACACAGGTTCTACAGTCATGACAGCTGGCTCTAGAGTTCACTGTCTTGCCAGCAGGCCTTCCTTTGGAATTTGTGCTCCTCAGTGTGATGGAGTTGGACTCAGATGTGACCTCTCTGCACATGCCTCTTCTGTCACTTCTACTGAACCTGTGGTTGGAGCTGAGCTTGGTGTATGCTCAGGAGACTTGAATCTCAGGGCTGTCCATGTGCCAGCCGGGCCCTGAGCCTCAGCAGAGTTGCAATACCTACTCTCTGATTCGTTGGACTTACCCAGGTCAGCTGACAGGGAAATGAGAATGGTCAACAACCATACCAGGGAACTGAGGGTGTCTACAACTGCAAGCAGGAGAATCGCATCCATTGGCCATGTGGGATCTAACCACAACTCGATTTAGAGGTGGACTGGACATCGCCATCCCAGGGTCCACAGGATGGAAGAATATATTAAGGATTAGAGTGGACTTGCTGGTATTCTACTATATAACTGTTGTGACTCTAGAAATGGAAAAAAATATATCATTGATAGGGAGACGATGATGGCCATGGGAGTTGCTGATGGTAAGCAGAGGGAGGAAAAGGTGTGATATGGGGCATTCACTGGGTGTATTCACCAAATGCAATGAATGTTTCTTACTGATGAAAGGGGATGTTGATGTGGGAGAAGTGGGGGTGGGGGATGGTGAGTGGCATGGGAACCTCTTATGTTTTTGAATGTAACATTTTGTGTGATCTATTTATCTTCAAAGAAGCGAATAAAAAATTATTTAAATATGGATAAAACTGCATAAATGACTGTTTTCTTTGAAACTGGACAAATGTATGTTAACACTAAAAAAATTAATATCATAATGTCACTTATGTTAAGTAAAAGAAACCTGACACACAGTACTACATACTGTATGATTTCATTTACATAAATGTAAATGTAAATCAGTTTATAAAGATGAAGTTGGATCAGTGGTTATGTAGGGCTGAGGAAGGACTGCTAAGGAGTGTGGGGTTTTTCTCCTTAAAGTACTGAAAATGTCTTCAAATTTTTGTGGTGATGAATGCACAATATTGTGATTATACTAAAAGCCATGGATCATACACTTCGGAGAGATCATATGGTATGTAACCACTACCAAAAGGAAAAGAGTGTCCCTGGGACCATGGGGAGCCCTGAGGGAAGCCAAGGCTGAAGCTGTCCCAGGGCTTCTAGTGCAGCCACAGCCAGGAGGGGACACAGTGGGAGGGGGCCCCTAGAACCCAGACCTCACCTGCCCTGTGTACTCCCAGAAAGCAGAACCCAGTACAACACAGGAGGAAGACAGAAAATGAAAGGCTCCAGCGACCCACCAGGGCTTTGACCCAAAGAATGCAAAGTCCCTAAGAGAGGAGGGGCCCACACCTGCAGACCGATGGGGAAGGATACACACTTTTAGTTGCAAACTGTCGCGGTCCCTAAAACTTTCCTGGGCTGGACACAAACCTGCACCCAGAGGCCCCTCCCGGGAGGGGTCCCCATTCACTGGGCTCCCTGCAGGCACACACCGGGTGTCAGTCACACTCCCCCTGGGCCTTCCCAGGAGCCCTTCCCCTGGGAGTGATCAATTCCCCCTCAGCAGTAACCCCTTTAAGAGCCAGCTGCTGCAGGCCAGGCCCTGAGCCTCACCTTTCCAGGTGGGAGAAGTCAAGCAGCCTCTGCCTGGCTCCAGAGGCAAATCTGAAGTGCAGGGGCTGGGAAGGGGGCTGCTGAAAGGGGAAGCACCCCAGGGACGTCAGAGGACCAGGAGGGCAGAGGGCAGGGCAAAGGGGTGGACCATGGGGGGTACCCAGGGGAATGCAGGGAGGGAGGGGGGACTGTGAAGAGGGAGAAGGGACCATGGAGGGGAGGAGGGACCACAGGGGTGGAGAAGGGGTCATGGGAGGGGGGGAGGGAGGCAGCAAGGGCTGTGGTGGGCAGGAGAGACCAAGGGGAGGCAGGAGGGAAAGTAGGGGGGGAGGAGGGGGCACAGTGGGGCAGGAGGGGACAAGGAGGGACAGGAGAGACCATGGTGGTGAGGAGGGACTGTGAGATGATGGGAGGGACGGGGGGCGGGGGAGGAATCCGGGGGACAGGAGGCGCTACAGGGTGGGTGGAAGAGGGAGCACGGAGCAGTAAGGAGGAACCGTGGGGGAGGAGCCCTGGGGAGGCGGGAGGAACTGTGGGAGTGGAGGGAGAATGGCAGAGCAAGAGGTATAATGTGGGAACAGGAGGGACCTTGGAGGAACAGGAGGAACCCTGACAGGGAGAAGGTACTGGGGGGGGGGAGCAGGGGGGCAGAAGGGTTTGTGGGGGACAACAGAGACCATGGGGACCAGAAAGGGCCATGGGGGAGAGGGACTATGGGGGTGGGAGAGGGACTTTAGGAGGGACCCTGGGGAGACAGGAGGAACTTTGGGGGTTGGAGATAGCATGGCAGAGCAGGAAGGACCTTGGAGGGAACAGCAGGTACTCTGGGGGGGGGGGGGACAAAAGGGATGTTGGAGAGGACCAGAAGAACCTTGGGGGGAAGGGACTAGGGAAGAGGAGGGACAAGGGGCAGAGGCTGTGGGGGGAGCAGGAGGGACTATGGGGAGGAAGGGGGGACAGTGGGGTGAAGGGACCATGGGGAGGAGGAAGGACCGAGGGAGGGAGGGACCCTGGGGAAGCAGGAGGGACTGTGGGGGAAGAGGGAAGGTAAGGGGGAAGGAAGGGCTTTGTAAGAGCAGGAGAGACCTTGAGGGTGAGACCTTGGGGGAGGAACCTTCCGGAGGTGACCATGAGGGTGGAGGGAGCATGGGTGGCAGGAGGGACTGTGGCAGGGGAGGAGGTACTGGGGGGGGCAGGAGGGACGGGGAGCTAGGAGGGACTGTGGGGAGTGAGGGACCATGGGGATGGAAGAGGGACTTTGAGGGGGCACGAAGGACATTGGGGAGGCGGGAGGAATTATGGGGGTGGAGGTAGCATGGTGGAGCAGGAGGGACCATCCAGGAACAGGAGTGGGGGGGGGCAGGAAGGGCCACTGGGGGGCAGAAGAGATTGTGGTGGTGAGGGATCATGGTGGGGGGGGTAATGGAGAGGGAAAGGACAGACTTTGGGGGGGGCAGGGACCAAGGAGGGGGCAGAATGGCCTATGGAGGGAGAACCATGGGGCGGGGACAGTGGGAGGGGAGATCATGTGGGTGAGGGACAGTAAGCGAGGAAGAGGAACTTTAGGGGGGAGAAGGGACCAGAGGGGTCTAGGAGGTTCCATGTGCAGGGAGGGACCTTAGGGCAGAGAGAGGGATCTCGTTGGGGCAGGAGGGACAGTGTGGAGGGAGAGGAAGCGTGGGTGGGGGAGAAGGAGGGTAGAGGGGCAGGGACCTTGCAGGGGATGGGGCTGTGGGGAAGCAGGAGAGACTGTGTGGGAGTAGGAGGGGCCTTGGGGTTGGAAGAACTATGGGGGAGGGACTTTCCCGGGATGGGAGGGACCCTGGGGGGAGGGGGGGGCAGGAGGACTGTGAGGGTATGAGGGGGGAGGAAGGACCGTGGGGGGCAGGGGGGGGAAGATGACCATGGTGGAAGAAAGGTGGGCCTGAGGGAGGGAGGGGCGGCCCACCCTTCCCCTGGGCCGCGGGACCCTTACTCTGACCCCGGGCCCCGTGTCACAGGCCAGTCGGCCTGGGCCGGGACCCCGACTGCACCCTGCGCCCTCCGCCCTGCACCGCCCGTGGAAGCAGCGCCCCCACCCGGCGCTGCCCTGCCTGGTCCCGAACTGGCCCTGAGGGCACGCAGGACCCGGGCGCTTCGAACAACTTTCCGGGACCCGCGCCCCGCAGGCGAGCCAGCAGGAACTTTAGGGGCGCGGCACGGGCACCCCCTCGACGCAGCCAGGGGAGGCTCGCTCGCCCGCTTTTCCGCGCCTCTGGGAGTCCCCGCCCGCCTGCGCCCCGCCCCGACGCCAAGTCGGGTCCCCAAACTTACCGCTTTCGTGCAGGGGACACGGGAGGGGTCCCTGGGCGAGGGGTCGAATGCTCCCGCAGCCCCCACACCGGCCTACACATGTCCCTCCTGCCCTCGGGGTCCTGGGGGGCACCCCCGGAACACGCCAGCAGGTCCTCGTGCGCTCCCCAAACACCCCGAGCTCTTAGAGGAGCCGCACCGACGTGGCCTGGGTGAGACTTGAGGGGCGGAGCTTCTGCGCCTGCGCCTGGGCCAATGAGGGCCCGCCCCACTCAGGGTCTCCACGCTCCCAAGAGGGAGGGGCCCTAACCTTGACGGACAGCGCCAGGCACCCAATCATGTGCTCTCGGACTGGCTAGCGGAACACCACCTGTGCAAAACTCAAATACATGTACCAGTAAAGATCACTGAGGAGAAAATCAAGAAAAAAATATCATTTATAGTAGTAACTTAAAAAATCACATAGCTAGGAATGAATTGAATGCTATAAATGACAAACACAGAAATCTACACAACATTTTCAGGAAATCAAAGAAGACATAAGTAAATGGAAGAATACTCCTTGTTCATGGAAAGGAAGAATATCATTAAGATGTCTATCCTATCCAAACTAATCTACAGATTTAATGCAATCCCAATAAAAATCGACACAGCACTTTTTATTGAATTGGAAAAGCTACCTATGAAATTTATTTGGAAGGGGAAGAGGCCCTCAACACTCAAAGACATTTATTGAAAAAGGAAAATCAAATCAGAGGAATCACATTACCTGACTTTAAAATATACTACACAAAGCTACAAAACTGCATGGTATTGGCACAAGAATAGACATACTGACCAATGGAACCGAATTCAGAGTTCTGATACAGATCCTCACATATACAGTCACCTGATATTTGACAAGGCCACCAAGCCCACTCAATTGCGAGAGAACGGCCTCTTCAACAAATGGTGCTTGGAGAACTGGATATCCATATGCAAAAGAATGAGAGAGGAACACCATTTCAAACCTTATAGAAAAATCAACTCAAGATGGATCAAAGATCTAAATATAAAAGCCAAGACCACAAAGACCTTGGAGGGTAATGTAGGGAAGCATCGACAGGACTTTGTAATAGGAAATGGCTTCATGAACTTCACAATTAAAAGTGGGAGGAAAAAAAGAAAAAAACAGATGAAAGGGACCTCTTCAAAATTAAAGCCTTTCGTACTGCAAAGGAGTTTGTCAAGAAAGGGAAAAGACAGCCTACTCAATGAAAGAAAATATTCGGTAAACCATATATCTGATAAGAGCCTAATATCCAGCATATATAAAGAAAACCTATATTTAAAAACTAAGAGATAAGCAAAACGATTTAAAAATGGGCAAGAGATTTGAACAAACACTTCTCCAAAGAAGAAATAGAAATGACTAAAAAGCACCTGAAAAGATGCCGAACATCACTATTAGAGAAATGCAATTACAATGAGATGCCATCTTACACCCAATAGACTGACGGCTATTAAAAAAACAGAGGACTACAAGTGTTGTAGAGGATGTGGAGGAATAGGAACCCTCTTCCACTGCTGGTGGGAATGTAGAATTGCCCAGTCATTGTGGAGGACAGACTGGCAGTTCCTCAAAAAACTAACTATAGATCTGCCACATGATCCAGCAATTTAATTTCTGGGTATATAACCAGAAGAATTGAAAACAAAGACATGAAAGGATACATGCACACCAATGTTCATAGCGGTATTATTCACTCCTGCCAAAAGTTGGAATCAACCCAAATGTCCTTCAACAGACGAATGGACAAACAAAATGTGGTATACACATACAATGGAATGCTATTCAGCTGTAAGAAGGAATACAGTACGAACACACGGGATAGCATGTATGAATCTTGAGAACCTTATGTTGAGTGAAGGAAGCCAGGTGTGAAAGGAGAAATATTACATGACCTCTCTGATGTGAATTAAGCAAATCCAGCCAACTCAGAGAGCTAGAGTCTGGAAGACAGGCTTATGGGAAATAGAACGGTAGAAGGTGGTTGTGAGCAAATACCCACACAGGCAAAATCTAGATAAAGAGGAAGTAAGTAGTTGGGCAATGAAGGGATATGATGGGAGCAGGGTTACTCTCGGGTTGGGCAATGCAAGCTTGACAAGGTCTAGGGTGGGGAGGATGGGTCGGAAGTCCATGGCAGTAGGGGGAATGTTGGGGGAGGGAACAGGAGAACACAGGAGATTGGCAGGTGTGTGGCTCAAACTACTATGTTCAGAAAACCTTTCAGCAATATGACAATGAAGGGTTATTGGTTTAGGGGTTTGGAAGGGGGACATCTGAAAAAGGACGCACCTGGAGCAGGCTTCTAGGGCGTGTGTGAGTGCTCATTTTGTCACAGTGTGTTATATCAATGGATGGAGAGCCACACAATGAGTAGGAAGGTGTTGTACCCCCATCCTGGGGAGGCTGATGATTTCAGAGGGGATGTTGTCTCTCAAGAATAGGGTGGCTCCTAACAGGGGAGGACAGGCTAGTATGTCAAGCCCTCGGCATTATCACAAGTACCTATGAATCTTGTTCTTCAAGCACTGAAGCTTGGTTGTCACTGTGCGCCAGGAGGGGAGGGGAAGAGAGGAATAGACTAGATGGAAGAGGGGCAACTGGGGGGCAATGGAAGTGTTCTGCATGATCATTCAACGATGGATAAAGGTCATGTTGAATTTCACTAAAAACTTATAAAGAGTGTACATTCTAAAATGTAGCCCATAATGTAAACGACTGACCATGGTTAGTAGCTATGTTTCAATATTTATACATCAGTTGTAGCAAATGGAACATCCACATGTAAAAATACCATTGGTGGGGAAGGGAGAGAAGGGGGAGAATGCTGGGTATATGGGAGTCCCTTATATTCTGTATGTGACGTTAATGTAACCTAAAACTTCTTTGAAGACATAATGAAAAATATATAAAAAAGAGATAAGACGCTGAGGAAGAAATGGAAGAGATAGCCTTGCCACTGTACATATAAGACAACACCTATTATTACAGTGATAAAAGGCAAAACGTCAAAAAAAATTTTTTGCAATATTTTCCATTTTTTAATACCCCAAATTCTAAGCTTTTTTTAGTTTTTCTAAATCAATATGCATTTCCCTTCTAATGTTTAAACTAAGAATTACTATCTCATTTTCCTATTAATTGAATTTGGCCATATATTAGGCTTCATTATGAAGAACTTTTGGATCACACAGGGTCCAAGTAGGGCAGGGGAGGAACACTGGTGTTGGGTGTCATTGATGGGGGATGTATGGGAGGGAGCTCACCTTGGCATGGATATACAGGGTATAGATATGTTTGTATGTTCATTGGATACTGACACAGTGGGTAGAGTTTCACACGACAAGTGAGGGAGTGCTGGGTTCCCATCTGGAGAGCTCTCACACATTCCCCAATGGAACACTAACAATTCCCACGGGCAAGGGCAATGACCAGTGAAGGATGGTCCAATGATGGGACCTTGATACTAATGCCTATGCTTGTGGACCTCTTGTCATTGAAATTTCAACCTGGCCTAGTGTTGCAGGGTGCCTAAGACTTACCTTCTGAGAGCTTCCATGTTGCTCCAATATGGCCACTCTCTGATCAAACAGCATATAAATGCATTACCTTCTCCTCAGCATAGGAAACGACTCCCAGGGATGAGGTTCCCTGACACCGAGGGCTTGCACCCAAGCATAAATTGGTGATGTAACTTGAAAAAGACCTTGATTAAAAGGGGAAATGGTAAAGGCAAATGAGTTTACATGGCTAAGAGACTACAAAATGAGTTGAGAGGTCATCAAAGGGATCGTGCTTATGCATGTCTCAGCAGGGTCTCATAGACAGCCAAAGATGATACTAGACAACCTGAAGTATTGGTGCTCCTGAGGGCTATGAAGACACCCTGGTCCTACGGTCATGGCAGATAGCTCAAGAGATCAGTGCCTTAACAGTGGGTCCTAATTGGGAACTTGTCCTCCTAAGCATGATTGCGTTGGACTAAGATGTGACTTTCTACACATGACTTTTCTGTCCCTTTTATTGAAACTCTGCTTGGGTTGGGAATGCTATATGCCCAGGGGACTTGGATCTCTGGGCTGTCCATGTGCCAACTGGACCCTGAGCCTCAGCAGTGTTGGAGGACCTACACTCCAGTTCACTGGAATTACCCAGGTCAGCTGAAATGGAGGTGAGGATGGACAACCACTACACCCAGGAACCAAGAGAGTATACAGCTGCAGGCATGAGAGTCACATACACCAGCCATGTGGGAAAGAATCCCCTTCTCAATTGAGAGGAGTTGGCATCACCATCCCAGGGTCCTCAGGATAGAGGAATAAAATATGGACTAGAGTGAACTTGACTGATATTCTAATATAGAATTATTGTGACTCTAGCAATGGAAGCAATTATCTCACTGATGTGGACTCAGTGGCCTCTGGAGTTGCTGACGGCAGGGAAAAGGAAAAGGAGTGTGACATGGGGGCATTTTTGGGACTTGGGGATGTCCTGAATGAAACTGCAGGGACAGATGCAGGATGTTATATATCCTGCCATAATCCACTGAATGCACTGGGACAGAGTGTAAACTACAATGTAAACTATAATCCATGCTATGTAGCAGTGCTCGAAAATATATTCATCAAATGCAATGAATGTGTTACTGACGTGGGAGGAATGGGGGGGATGGAAAGTGGGGGTATGTGGGAACCTCATATTTTTTAACGTAACATTTTGTGTAATCTATGTATCTTTAAAAAAAGAGAATAAATATTTTTTTAAAAACACAACTGCAACAGAAAGAAAAACAACCCAAATAAAAATGGGCAAAGGACTTGAATAGATAATTCTCCAGAGGATATACCAATGACCAATAAGGACATGAAAAGATATTCAAAGACATTATACATTAGGGAAATGAAAATGAAAATGAAAATGAGTGATACTATGATAGCCAATATAAAAAAAATGAAAGGAAAATAACAAGTGCTAGGATGTGAATAAATAAGAGTCCTCATACATTGCTGGTGGGAATGAAAAATTTTATAGCCACTCTGGAAACAGTGTAGCTCTTCCTCAAAAACTTAAAAGGATTACCATATGACCTACAACCCTACTCAGGTATATTCAAATTGAAAATAGAGACCCAAACAATTATTTGTACACCAATATCCCTACAAGCATTATTCACAACAGGCAAACAGTTGAAGCAACCCAAGTGTGTTCTATACCTATAACAGAACGTTATTCAGTCTGTGAAAATAATCATGTTCTAATACATGCTAATCCATGAATGAACCTGAAAACGTTATACTAAGTAAAATAAGATACACTCAAAAGGACAAATATTGTGTGATTCCACTTATGAAATTTCTAGAATAAACAAATTCACAAAGACTTCTAAGCAGACTGAAGTTATTGGGTCAGGGGGAATGGAGTGCTATATATAGAGTTCATGTACAGGTGATGAAAAAGCTTTAGTATTGGACGGTAGTGATGGAAACACAATGTGTAAATGTAATTAATCCCACTGAATTACATGCATAAAAACGACTGAGGGAAGTGGATGTGGCTCAAGCAACTGGGTTCCCATCTACCATATAGGAGGTCCAGGGTTCAATACTCAGGGCCTCCTGGTGAAGGCAAGCTCACCTATGTGGTGAGCTGGCCCATGTAGAGTGCTGGCCTGAGCGGAGTGCTGGCCGACACAGAGTGCTGCCCCGTGCAGGAATGCTGGCCCATGCGGAGAGCTGGCACACCAAGATGATGCAACAAAAAGAGACACAGAGAAGAGACAATAAGAGATGCATCAGATCAGGGAGCTGAGGTGGCACAAGAGAATGATTGCCTCTCTCCCACTCGGGAAGGTCCCAGTACCTGTTCCCAGAGACGCCTAATGAGAATATAAGCAGATACAGAAGAACACACTGTGAATGGACACAGAGACCAGACAATACAGGGGAGGGGAATAGAGAAATAGATGAAATAAAATAAATCGTAAAAAGGTGGTTGAAATGGCAAATTTTATGTTATTTAAATGTTACCTTAGTAATTCTTTAAAATCCTATATAATATATGAGAAATGCAATATTGGCAGAAACCGTCTTAGATGGAATAAAAAAGATAACGGCAATTTAGCTGAGTTTCAAAATGGGCAGGAGGAGTAACAGGACTCTCTCATTGAATCATAGTGTAGCACAGCACCACAGGACTATTTGCTGACTATTTTATACTAATACAAATTGTCTTTACCTACAAAGCTAGGAAATCTATTTCTTATTTCTTTCCTGCTCCTCTCCTTGGTCTCTTTCTTCTACAATGGATGGTTGAGTAGGACGTCAGTCCATGTTTGTTAACCAACAGCTTCCATACACTCTAGCCCCTTCCTGGACCAAATCACATCACGTTCCCTGAGCGAGGTGACAGTTTCTTTGCCTCCCAGCTCTCTTGGCAGACATGTTAGAGGAGCTTCGGGCTAACAGGGTAGATGAGGAGGCCATATCTAATGCCAAGATAAAGTCACCTGTTTTTCTTTAAGATAGATATGTTCCTTCCTTGGATTCATTCTTTTTCAATTGAGTACAGACATGAAAATATGACTATGTACACTACAGATGCTAGCTACCATTTTTGGGGAGGAGAAATTTTGGAGAGGGGACTCCTAATAAAACAAGCAGCCTCAGCTTATAAGCTGTAAGGTAAGGAGCCTTTTCCTCAGAAGTAATTTTTCTTCCTTGAATAAGACTTTTATAATTACCACCAAATGGACAGAAACAGCTCTACACTTATTATTCTGGTCTTTGACATACCACGATTGCTAAAATCACCAAAATCTGGTTTTCTAAAATCACCATGACCTGAGCAAACACTAAACAGAATGAACTCTCACAGCATTTTCTTCTATGTAAATGCAGGTGCCTCAAGAGCAAGCAAAATCAGTACATATTATGGAAACACTCAGTTTTGAGGGAAAAAAATGAGATAATTTCAAATCCAGAGCATTTGTGTTGCCCAGGATTGAATTCAGTCCACCAAAATGGTAGAACATAAGGTAAATGCGTGATCAGCGTATGTGGATACATGGAGACTGAAATGATCTGAAAGATGTCAAGAAAACATTGGCAGTTTTGGAAATTTAGGTGAGATACAGAACAAATGGGAGGCACCAAGGGACACTGTCTTTGAATTTTAGTACCATTTGTAAACTGCTTATTACAAGTTATTTTAGGTTGCCATTAACTACAAAACCGAGCTCTGATTCACAAATCTTTCATCCTACTGTCTTTGCTATTCTTCTTACAGTAAGAAGGATGGCCCAGCAGCAGCTTATACTGTACTTGTTAAACCACACACTCCAAACACTCTACCCTATTGTCCAAGGCCAAAATACTCCTTGCGTAATTCATGGCTAAAACACCAATGTGCTTGGAGAAATGCTGTGTCCTCCTAGCTCCCAAGGAATAAATGATGGTGGAGCTTCCCAATGACTGAGAAGATGAGGTGGCACCATCTAATGCTGAGGTGGGGTCGCTATTCTTTTCTAAGTTAAATTTTACTTTTTTTCTTTCTTTCTCTTTCCATTGACTTCAGATAAGAATATCTAATCATGTGTCTTATATTTGATATAAACAATTTCGTAGGAGAGGTAAATGTTGAGTGGGGTCAACTTCAAATTGACCCCTTTTTTAAAAGGGCATCCAAAAAGGCAACAGCAGATTATTAACTACATGGTAAGGATCATTACCTCAGCAGCATTTGTTTCTCCACTGATTAATAATTTTGCAATTGCAAAGCAAAATGGACTTGAGAGATTTATTTTCAAGCAAAGCATGTACCCTTCCACAGATGTCCCTATACTTCCTTATTGGGCCTTTGACTTGACCACTGTTTCCCATCTGTTCTTCTAAAGCACCAAGAGGAGGAGGCGGTGCAAGATGGCATCTGACTGAGTGCACCTCATCATCTCTCCTACAAAGAAGCGGCTGAGTAGGGTTGGAGTCCTGCTGGACCGGGCTGTTTTGGGTGTTTGCAGGGCAGGAGGTGTCTGGACGTTGATTTGGTGCGACGGTGACAGAGGAGATTCTTGCAAGAGGTAGAATTTTGTGTCTCTTGCATAGAGGTCGGAGGTTGTGGGCAGGACCCTTCCCCCTGGGGCTGTCGGCCCAGCTGCAGCAATTCCTGAAGGCATTGCTGTGCTGGGGAGTTCCCAAGCCCTGAGTGGGCTGTTTCGGGGGCTTGCAGGGCAGGAGGTGTCCGGATGTCGATTTGGTGAGACAGTGATGGAGGAGATTCTTGTGAGAGTTGGAATTTTGGGTTTCTGACATGGAAGTCAGAAGTTGTAGGTGGAAACCCACCCCCCCAACCCCCGACCAGGGCAGGCAGCCCAGATGCGGCGATCCCTGAAATTTTTGTTGTGCTGCGGTGCTCCAAAACCCTGAGAGGGCTATTTCGGGGGCTTGCAGGGCAGGAGGTATCTGGATGTCGATTTGGTGAGACAGTGACAGAAGAGATTATTGTGAGAGGTGGAATTTTGGGTTTCTGACACGGAGGTCAGAAGTTGTGGGCGGGACCCCTCCCCCTAGGGCTGGAGGCCCGGCCGTTGCAATCCCTGAAGGCTTTGTTGCGCTGTGGTGTTCCCAGGCCCCATGTTAATAAGATGCGTGGCTCCCAGGTCTGTGTCCCCTAAACCCTGGTGGCCCACACTGCAGAGACTCACACACCGTGAGTCTACAATATCACGCACCTTCCATCCCTGAACCCACCGCGCCCTGAGGTCCATCAGAGGTCCTTGATTACGATAGCCCTTGGCTTCTTTTTTTTTTCTCTCTCTCTTTCCTTGAACTTGGAGGAGTGCAGCAGCTGATTTGGGGAGAGTCTGTGAAGAAAACAGAGGCGAATCTGTTGAGGAAGCCCAATTTACCTAAACGTCCTGGAATAGGAAACTTCTTCTGGGAGAAGGTGGAGTCAGAAAATCAATTAGACCTCTCCTAGCACACCTAAGGGGGAGGGACTGTAGGAGGTGCTATTCAAGCTTCCAATAACATATTTCAGGTTTCTGGTGAGATGTAGGTGCTCTCATGGTGGAAATAAAGAGTCATAGCCTTCTGTGTTGAGTTGGTTCAACAAGGACCTACCTGAATCTCCTACAGGCAGCTTTCCTGCTGCCCTGGGAGAGAGAGAAGTTAGGAAAGGAGAAAGGGGAAAGGTCAGATCCCTAAGTGTATTATTTAACTGCAAAGAGGATTCCTAGCTTGAAGTGTTGGTTTTTTGTTTTGTTTTTTTGTTGGCGTGGCTGCTAATATTGCATTGTCTCCTGGTCTTTTCTCCCATTGTATCCCCCAAGGTCCTTTATCATTTATTTAGGGTTTTTTTTCTCTTTTTCTTGCTTGTTTCCCCTCCTTTTTCTCTTCTGTTTTCCTTCTATTTCTATTTTATTTTCTTTATATAATAGGTGCTGCTGGGAGCACTTGACACTTGATGTGTTTCCTCATCCTCCATTTCCTCTTTTCTGTGTGTATTGATTCTGGCCACCTACACTATCCCCTTCCTCCCACATCTTTCTATCCTCCATCATCTACTGTTTTTCTTACATTCTCCCTCCCTTTCTTTGGCCCCCAAATTGTCTGACTTTTTATTTCTAATACCTTTGTTCTGTTTTCTGTCTCTTATCCACTCTTTTTTTTTTTTTATTATTAATTTTTTTATTTTTTATTGACTTTGTAATAATATTACATTAAAAATATATATGTGAGGTCCCATTCAACCCCACCCCCCCACCCCCCCTCTCCCCCCCCCCAATAACACTCGTTCCCATCATCATGACACATCCATTTCTTATCCACTCTTGATATTATTGTCTTTCTTTTCTCTTTCTCTCTCTCATGAAAACACTGGCCTTTTAATTCATACTATATTCCTCCCCATATTCAGTTGACTATCTCATTATGGGTACTCTACTTACTGCTATAACTCTACACAACTTACATGAGTCTAATATCCATTCTCCTAGGTCTCACATTGTTGCTCTGTTAACATTTACTACCAATACTACTTTATACATTTTCTTTTCTTATTCATTTCGCTTTCCCTGGCCCTAATATTTTCCTTCAAAGTGAACTTAGCCAGCAACAAGAAAATAGAGTAAGAAGAACAAAGTGACAAAGAGAAGACGTAACACTTACACGGGAACAACACTAATCAATCCCCAAGACTAGACGAAGAAGCTAAGGAACTGATTAAACCCATCAAGATAAAATGATGACCAGACAGCAACAAAAAATTACAAATCATACCAACACACAGGAAAACATGGCTGAATCCAATGAATAAACTAAAAACCAGGAAGAAGAGCAGAACATTGGACAAGTAATTAAAGATCTCAAAACATATATTAGAGACCAATTCAATGACGTAAAAGAAGAGATTAACAATATGAAGAAAACACTTGGAGAGGAAATTGCAGACATACGCAAAAAGATAACAGATATGATGGTGATGAACACCACAGTTCAAGAAATCAAAAATACACTCTCAGCAAATAGCAGCAGATTAGCAGAGGCAGAGGAGAGAATTAGCAACATGGAGACAGTACATCTGAAATCAAACAGATAGTAGAACTGACCGATCAGAAGACAGAAAAAATCCAGCTAGGACTTACGGACCTGAATGACAATGCAAAATGCACAAACATACATATTATAGGCATCCCAGAAGGAGAAGAGAAGGGAAAGGGGACAGAAGGGGTGCTGGAGGAAATAATGGCTGAAAACTTCCCTAATCTACTGAGAGAGATGGATACACATGTCCAGGAAGCACAACACACCCCAAACACCATAAATCCCAAGAGGCCCACCCCAAGACATATACTTGTCAAATTATCCAATGCTCAAGGCAAAGAGAAAATTCTAAAAGAAGCAAGAGAAAAGAGAACCATCACATACAAGGGAGGCTCTATAAGATTAAGTGCTGATTGCTCATCTGAAACCGTGGAGGCAAGAAGGCAGTGGTATGATATAGTCAAGGTACTAAAAGGAAAAATTTCCAACCAAGAATACTCTACCCAGCTAAGTTAGCAATCAAAAATGATGGAGAGTTCAAAATATTCACAGATAAACAGAAATTAAAAGAGTATGCCAACAAGAACCCTGCCCTTCAGGAAATACTAAAGGGAGTTCTGTGGGAAGAAAGAAAAAAACAGGAGAGGCAGAGTTGGAGGAGAGTGTAAGAGCAACAAAAAAGAAAAAAAGAGGAGGAAAAAACAAACAAAATATAACAAACACAAGTCCAAACAAAATATGGCTAACACAAATAATTCCTTGAAAGAAATAACACTGAAAGTCAATGGATTAAACTCACCTGTCAAAAGATTCAGACTGGAAGATTGGATAAGGAAATATGACCCATCTATATGCTGTCTACATGAAACACATCTTAGACCTAGCGATTCATGGAGGCTGAAAGTGAATGGCTAGAAAACAATCTTACAAGAAAACAATAACCAAAAAGGGCAGGAGTACCTATATTAATATCAGGCAAAATAGACTTTAAAGGCAAAACAATTGTGAGAGACAAAGGTGGATACTACATATTAGTGAAAGGGATAATCTTGCAAGAACAACGAACAATCATAAATATTTATGCTCCTAACAAGGGCGCCTCCAAATACGTGAGGCAAACACTGGAAAAACTAAGTGAAAGAATAGATGCCTCTACAATTATAGTGGCAGACTTCAATACACTACTGTCAACTTTGGACAAAACATCTCAGAATCAATAAAGAAACAAAAACTCGGAACAGTTTATTAGAGGAGGTGGACCTAATAGACATATACAGATCATTACACCAAAAAAAGCAGGATATACATTTTTCTCAAGAGCAAATGGATCATTCTCCAAGATAGACCATCTGCTGGGCCACAAAGAAAGGCTCAATGAATTCAAAAAGATCAAAATCATACAAAATAATATCTCTGACCACACTGGAGTGAAACTGGAAATCTACAAGGGCCAGAGGCCCATAATTCACACCAAGATAGAGAATTTAAACAGCACACTCTTAGAAAACCAGTGGGTCAAAGAGGAAATCTCAAAAGAAATTAATAACTACCTTGAAACTAATGAAAATGATAACACAACATACCGAAACTTATGGGATGCAGCAAAAGCAGTACTGAGAGGGAAATTTATAGCCATAAATTCATACATCAAAAAAGAAGAGCTAAAATTGGAGAACTAAATGCACATTTGGAGGACTTAGTAAAAAAACAACAAAGTAACACCACAGGAAGAAGAAAAAAAGAAAGAACAAAGATAAGAACAGAACTAAATGAAATAGAAAATAAGAAAGCACTTGAAAAGATAAACAAAAAGAGCTGGATCTTTGAGAAGATCAATAAAATTAACAAACTCTTAGCTAGATTAACAAAGAAAAAAAGAAAGAAAATGCAAATACACAAAATAAGAAATGAGAAAGGAGATATCACCACTGACCCCACAGAAATAAAGACTATCTTAAAAGAGGATACTTTTGAAAAACTATATTCCAACAAAAATACAATTCAGAGGAAATGGACAAATTCCGAGAAACACATAAGCTGCCTATATTGATGAAAGAAGAAATTGATGATCTCAACATAACAATCACAAGTAAAGACATAGAATCGCTCATAAAAAACCTCCCAACTAAGAAGAGCCGAGGGCCAGATGGTGTCACAGGTGAATTCTACAAAACATTCTGGAAAGAACTAACACCAATCCTGCTGGAACTCTTCCAAAAAATCGGAACAGAAGGAACATTACCTAACTCATTCTATGATGCCAATATTACCCTAGTGTCAATGCCAAAGAAAGATACCACAAGAAAGGAAAATTACAGACCAATTTCTCTAATGAACCTAGACACAAAAATCCTCAACAAAATACTTGCTAACCATACCCAACAACACATTAAACAAATTATACACCACGACCAAGTGGGATTCATTCCGGATATGGAAGGATGGTTCAACATTAGAAAATCAATCAATGTAATCCACCATATAAACAGATTGAAGGAAAAAAATCACATGATTATATCTATTGATGCAGAAAAAGCATTTGACAAAATACAGCACCATTTCTTGATAAAAACACTGCAAAAGATTGGAATACAAGAAAATTTTATGAACATGATAAAGAGTATATATGAAAAACCTAAAGCCAATATTGTTTACAATGGGGAAATCCTAGACTCCTTCCCTCTAAGATCAGGAACAAGACAAGGATGCCCACTGTCTCCGCTCCTATTTAACGTTGTCTTAGAAGTACTTGCTCGAGCACTGAGGCAAGAACCAGAAATAAAAGGCATTCAAATTGGAAAGGAAGAAGTCAAAATTTCATTATTTGCAGATGACATGATCCTATACATAGAAAACCCTGAGAGATCTACAACGAAGATTCTAGAACTCATAAATGAGTTTAGTAAAGTCGCAGGTTATAAGATCAATGCGCAAAAATCAGTAGCATTTCTGTACACCAATAATGAGCAAGATCAGGAGGAAATCAAGAAACAAATACCATTCACAATAGTAAATAAAAAAATCAAATACTTAGGAATAAATTTAACTAAAGAGGTAAAGAACTTATACACCGATAACTATACAAGATTGTTCAAGGAAATCAAAGAAGACCTAAATAAATGGAAGACTATTCCTTGTTCATGGATAGGAAGACTGAACATTATTAAGATGTCTATCCTACCAAAACTGATCTACACATTCAATGCAATCCCAATAAAAATAACGCAGCCTTCTTTAAGGAACTAGAAAAACTAACTATGAAATTTATTTGGAAAGGAAAGAGACCCCGAATAGCCAAAGACATACTGAAAAAGAAAAACGAAATTGGAGGAATCACACTACCTGACTTCAAAACATACTATAAAGCTACGGTGGTGAAAACAGCATGGTATTGGCATAAGGAGAGACATATAGACCAATGGAATCGAATTGAAAGCTCTGATATAGAACCTCACATATACAACCACATAATATTCGATAAAGCCACCAAAACCTCTCAACTGGGAGAGAGTGGCCTATTCAACAAATGGTGTCTGGAGAACTGGATAGCCATATGTAGAAGAATGAAAGAGGATTACCATCTCACACCTTATACAAAGATCAACTCAAGATGGATCAAAGACCTAAATATAAGAGCCAAGACCATAAAAACCTTAGAAAGCAGTGTAGGGAAACATCTACAGGACCTTGTAATAGGTAATGGATTTATGAATATCTCACCAAAAGCACGAGCAGCAAAAGAACTAATAGATAAATGGGACTTCCTCAAAATTAAAGCCTTCTGCACCTCAAAGGAGTTTGTCAAGAAAGTAAAAAGGGAGCCCACACAGTGGGAGAAAATATTTGGCAATCATATATCTGATAAGAAACTTATAACTTGCATATATAAAGAACTCCTATATCTTGAAAATAAAAAGATAAACAACCCATTTAAAAAATGGGAAAAAGACTTAAACAGACATTTCTCCGAAGAAGAAATACAAATGGCAAGAAAGCACATGAAAAAAAAATGTTCCAAATCTCTAGCTATCAGGGAAATGCAAATCAAAACTACAATGAGATACCATCTTACACCCATAAGATTGGCAGCTATGAAAAAAACAGAAGAATACAAGTGCTGGAGAGGATGTGAAGGAAGGGGAACACTCATCCACTGCTGGTGGGAATGCAGAAGGATCCAACCATTCTGGAGGACAGTATGGCGGTTTCTCAAAAAACTAGCTATAGATTTGCCATATGACCCAGCAATACCACTGCTGGGTATATACCCAGCAGAACTGAAAACAAGGACACAAACCGATATATGTACACCAATGTTCATAGCAGCATTGTTCACTATTGCCAAAAGTTGGAATCAACCCAAATGCCCATCAACAGATGAGTGGATCAATAAAATGTGGTATATACACACAATGGAATACTACTCGGCTGTAAGAACAAACACACTACAAACACATGTGATAACATGGATGAATCTTGAGAACCTTACGTTGAGTGAAGCAACCCAGACATTGAAGGACAAATACTACATGACCTCAATGATATGAAATAAACAAGCTGCCCTAGATAGCAAGAGACTGAACGATAGGCTTACAGGAAATCGGAGGGTGGAGGAAGGATATGAGCCGATGTCTGCAGGGGTGAAATTTAAGACGAGATGGTGGTAAGTATGAACACAAAGAAGAGATAAAAGGGGGGCAAGGGGTTGCCTTTGGTTGGGGCTTTGTGGGTTTGAGGGTGGCTGGGGAGGGACGGATGGGTAACGTTGCCCAAAAGTGGGGGGAGGGAGGGGTAGCATATGAACACAGGAGAGGGTCAGGTGTTGGTGGAGAGTAAAATGCCGAGAAAATCATATCAAAATATAATAAAGAGGGTTACCTGTTTAGAATGCTCGGAGGGGAGGGTCTGATGCAGGACGGGCTCCTGGGGAATGTCTAAATGCTCATTCTGCCAGAGTGGGTGACACCATGGAGTAGAAACCCAAGTAGTGAGAGTGGGGGTGGACCCACATCCTGGGGAGGACTAATGCCATCAAATAGAGGGAACGGTATCCCTCGAGAGAAAGGGTGGCTCCCAGGGCATTGGGGCAGTTGAGCAAGTTAGGCCCTGAACACTATTCCATCTATCTCTGGAAGTGGCTCCTCAGGAAACGGAGGTTGGCTATCACTGTGGGCACCAAGGTGGAAGGGAAAATGGACGTTAAATGTGTGGAACCAAAGTAAATGGGGGGTAAGAGAGGAGTTTCTTGAGAGTACACAAGGATGGATATAAAACATGTAATATTATACCATAACATATAGGAGATGACAGACTGATAATGTAAACCATAATGTAAAACATAGGATAACTAAAAATGTAAAGAACTGTGTATCCTAAAGTATGCACCATAATGTAAGCACAGATGTCACCTTGTTAGAAAGCTAATGTCTCAGACTCTGTACATCACTTTAAGTAAATATGATATGAATAGGGCGTAAGAGTATCACTGTGGAAGGGAAAAGGTTTTCTGGTGGATGTGTGGGAGTGCTGTATATTATATATATACATTGCTGTGGTCTAGGACTCCTGTGAAGAAAAGCTGAATAATTAGGGGGGGGGAAAAAAAAAAAAAAAGAAAAAGATAGGATGTGGAATTTTTTCAAGTCAACATTCTTTATCTAAGTTCTTTATCTAACTTTATCCAAGTTCTTTATCTATCCTTTAAACCCATCGCTATATGCCATTCCCTAGTAAGGGACCATGACATTATATTGGGCTTCAAATTTCGGGGAGTTCTGGATCACAGAGTGTTTCAACAATGGCAATGGAGGGATACTGGTATGGGATACCAATGACAGGTGATATATGGCTGACAGGGAGCTGTACAGAACATATGTCCAAGGTGCATGGTAATGTTTGGATATACTCATAGTGGCAACAATTAAAAACCACAGCAGGGGGGGTACTGGGTCCCTAGGGGAGCAGCGACAGTCTCCCAGGTAAAGTGGCGGGGACCGGGAGGGAGTGAGGGTTCAACAGTGAGCCCCTGATGCTAATGACTATGCTTGTGAGCTGATAAACCTAAAATAAGAACAAGGCCTAGAGCAACATTGTGCCTGGGAATTTCCTCCTGTCAGCCTTCATGTTACTCAAATGTGGCCAGTCTCGAAGCCAAACTCAGCATGTAAATGCAATGCCTTCCCCCCAGCGTGGGACATGACACCCGGGGATGAGCCTCCCTGGCAACGAGGGACCACTATCAACTACCACCTGATGATGCAACTGGAAAATGACCTTATACGGAAGGTTCAATGCGGATCAGCAGAATATCCATGTCTACATAAAATACCATGACTTTAAAATGCTGTTTGACCTAAAGTAAGGGGGAAATGGAAAGGAGAAATGAGTTTATATGGCTACGAGTTTCTAAAAAAGAGTCTGGAGGCTGGGAGAAGGATTGCCCTCATGCACAACTGAGCAGAGTCAGAGAGACAGATAAAGCAGATACAACCCCCAGATATTGGTTCCTTTGAGGGCTAAAGAGACCCATGGGAGTTATGGTCATGGCCGATGGGGTTAACTACCAGGGCAGATGGCCCCTCTTTGGAAATGGTGTTTATGTGTGATGAATCTGGACTCAGATGGGATCTCCCTTCAAAAGACTTTCATGCTAATGTGCTGGAGGTGCAGCTAATGTTGGGGTTTAAGATATATTTAGGGGATTTGAATCTCTGGACTGACAATGTGATAGCCAGGTCCTGAGCCTCAACAGACTCCAGCACCTACAATATGATCTATTGTACTTACCACACTCAGCTAAGATGGAGTTGAAGAAGGACAACCACCACACCATGGAGCCTAGAGTGATTACAACTGAAAATGGGAGGATTGAATCCAGCATCCATGTGGAATCTGAGCCTCCTCTTGACATAGAGGTGCAATGGACACAACCAATCCAATGTCTACATAGAAGAGGTGGCATTGGATTGGGAAAAGTGGACATGGTGGCTGATGGGTATGGGGAAAGGCAGGAAGAGATGAGAGGTGGAGGCGTCTTTGGGACATGGAGCTTCCCTGGATGGTGCTTCAGAGGTAATCACCGGACATTGTAAATCCTCACAGGGCCCACTGGATGGAATGGAGGAGAGTATGGGCCATGATGTGAACCATTGTCTATGAGGTGCAGAGGTGCCCAAAGATGTACTTACCAAATCCAATGGATGTGTCATGATGATGGGAACGAGTGTTGTTGGGGGGGGAAAGCGGGGGTGGGGGGTGGGGTTGAATGGGACCTCACATATATATTTTTAATGTAATATTATTACAAAGTCAATAAAAAAAAATAAAAATAAAAATAAAAAAAATAAAAAAATAAAAAGATAAAGAGTATATATGAAAAACCTACAGCCAACATTGTTTACAATGGAGAAATCCTAAAATCCTTCCCTCTAAAGTCAGGACCAAGTCAAGGATGCCCTCTGTCTGCCCTTCTATTTAACATTGTCTTAGAAGTACTTGATCGAGCGCTGAGGCAAGAACCAGATATAAAAGGCATTTAAATTGGAAAGGAAGAACTCAAAATTTCATTATTTGGAGATGACATGATCCTAAACATAGAAAACCCTGAGAGGTCTACAACAAAGCTTCTAGAACTCATAAATGAGTTTAGTAAAGTCGCAGGTTATAAGATCAATGCACAAAAATCAGTAGCATTTCTGTACACCAATAATGAGCAAGATCAGGAGGAAATCGAGAAAAAAAATACCATTCACAATAGTAAATTAAAAAATCAAGTATTTAGGAATAAATTTAACTACTGATGTAAAAAACTTATACACCGAGAACTATACAAGACTGTTCAAGGAAATCAAAGAAGACCTAAATAAATGGGAGAATATTTCCTGTTCATGGATTGGAAGACTAAATATTATTACGATGTCTATCCTACCAAAACTGATCTACACATTCAAGCAATCCCAATAAAAATCAACACAGCCTTCTTTAAGGAACTAGAAAAACTAACTATGAAATTTATTTGGAAAGGAAAGAGGCCCCGAATCGCCAAAGACATATTGAAAAAGAAAAACGAAATTGGAAGAATCACACTACCTGCCTTCAAAACATACTACAAAGCTACACTAGTGAAAACAGCATGATATTGGCATAAGGAGAGACACACAGACCAAGGAATCGAATTGAAAGTTCTGATATATAACCTCATATATATAGCCATATAATATTCAATAAAGCCACCAAACCCTCTCAACTGGGAGAGAATGGCCTATTAAACAAATGGTGCCTGGAGAACTGGATATCCATATGTAGAAGAATGAAAGAGGATTACCATCTCACACCTTATACAAAGATCAACTCAAGATGGATCAAAGACATAAATATAAGAGCCAAGACCATAAAGACCTTGGAAAGAAATGTAGGAAACATCTACAATATCTTATAATAGGAAATGGCTTTATGAACTTCACACCAAAAGCACAAGCAGCAAAAGAACAAATAGATAAATGGGATTTCCTCAAAATTAAATCCTTCTGCACTTCAAAGGAGTTTGTCAAGAAAGTAAAAAGGGAACCTACACAATGGGAAAAAATATTTGGCAACCATATATTTGATAAGGGACTTATAACTTGCATATATAGAGAACTCCTATATCTTGAAAATAAAAAGATAAACAACCCATTTAAAAATGGGAAAAAGATTTAAACAGACACTTCTCCAAAGAAGAAATACAAATGGCTAAAAAGCACATGAAAAAATGCTCCAAATCTCTAGCTATCAGGGAAATACAAATCAAAACTACAATGAGATACCATCTTACTCCCATAAGATTGGCAGCTATGAATAAAACAGAAGAGTACAAATGCTGGAGAGGATGTGAAGAAATGGGAAAACTCATCCACTGTTGGTGGGAATGCAGAAGGATCCAACCATTCTGGAGGACAGTTTGGCGGTTCCTCAAAAAACTAGCTATAGATGTACTTACCAAATCCAATGGATGTGTCATGATGATGGGAACGAGTGTTGTTGGGGGGGGGAGAGGGGGGGTGGGGGGGTGGGGTTGAATGGGACCTCACATATATATTTTTAATGTAATATTATTACAAAGTCAATAAAAAATAAAAAAAATTTAAAAAAAAAAAAAAAAAAAAAAAAAAACTAGCTATAGATTTGCCATATGACCCAGGAATACCACTGCTGGGTATATACCCAGCAGAACTGAAAACAAGGACACAAACCGATATATGTACACCAATGTTCATAGCAGCATTGTTCACTATCGCCAAAAGTTGGAATCAACCCAAATGCCCATCAACAGATGAGTGGATCAATAAAATGTGGTATATACATACAATGGAATACTACTCGGCTTTAAGAACAAATAAACTACAAACACACGTGATAACATGGATGAATCTTGAGAACCTTATGTTGAGTGAAGCAACCCAGGCATTGAAGGACAAATACTACATGACCTCAATGATATGAAATAAGAAAGCTGCCTCAGAGAGCTAGAGACTGGAAGATAGGCTTACAGGAAATCGGGGGGTGGAGGAAGGATGTGAGCTGACGTCTGCAGGGGTGGAATCTATGATGAGCTGGCGGTAAGTATGAGCACAAAGAAGAGATAAAATGGGGGCAAGGGGTTGCCTTTGGGTGGGGCTTTGAGGGTTTGAGGGGGGCTGGGGATGGGTGGATGGGTAATATTGCCCAAAAAATTGAGGGGAGGGAGGGCAACATATGAACATAGGAGACTGTCAGGTGTTAGTTGAGAGTAAAATGCTGAGAAAACCGTATCAAAATATAATTAGGAGGGTTACCTGTTTAGGATGCTCGGAGGGGATGGTCTGACACGGGACAGACTCCTGGGGAATGTCTGAATGCTCATTTTGCCAGGGTGGGTTGTACCATTGGGTAGAAACCCAAGTAGTGAGAGTGGGGGTGGACCTACATCCTGGGGAGGACTAATGCCATCAAATAGAGGGAACTGTATCTCTCGAGAGAAAGGATGGCTCCCAGGGCATTAGGGCAGTTGAGCAAGTCAGGCCCTGAACACTGTTGCAAGTATCTCTGGACGTGGCTCCTCGGGAAATGGAGATGGGCCCCAAGGGGAGGGGAAAATGGATGTTGAATGGATGGAACCAAGGTAAATGTGGGGGCAAGAGAGGAGTTTTGCGAGAGTACACGAGGATGAATATAAAACATGTGATATTACACCAAAAACATATAGGGGACGACAGACTAATAATGTAAACCATAATGTAAAACATAGGATAACTAAAAAATTTAGAAAATTGTATATCCTAAAGTATGGGCCACAATGTAAGCACAGATGTCACCTTGTTTGAAAGCTATTGTCTCAGAGTCTGTACATCAGTTTCAGGAAATATGATATGAATAAGTTAAAAGATTATTGCTGTGGAAGGGAAAAGGTTTTATGGTGGATGTGTGGGAGTACTGTATATTGTATGTACGAATTACTGTGATCAAGGGCTCCTGTGAAGAAAAGCTCACTAATTAGGAAAAAAGAAAAGAAAAAGGTAGGATGCAGAATTTTTCCAAATCAATATGTACTCTATATCTAACCTTTAAACTCATCGCTATATTCCATTTTACTAGTTAGGGAACCTGACATTATATTGGGCTTCACTTTTCAGGAAGTTTTGGATCACAGAGTGGTTCAACAATGGCAGTGGAGGAATACTGGTATGGGATGTTATGGACAGGCAATATAGGGTTGACAGGGCGTTATACAGGGCATATGTCCAGGGGGCATGGAAATGTTTGGATATACTCATAGTGGAAACAATTAAAAACAACAGCTGGGGGGGTACTGGGTTACTGGTCGGGGGGCGGGCTCTTTTGTGGTCCCTAGGGGAGCAGCGGCACTCCCCCAGGTGCAATGGTAAGGATCAGGAAGGAATGAGGGTCCAACAGTGAGCCCCTGATACTAATGACTATTCTTGTGAGCCTATATGCCTGAAATAAGAACAAGGCCTAGAGCAGCACTGTGCCCAGGAGTTCCCTCCTGACAGCCTCCGTGTTGTTCAAATGTGGCCAGTCTCGAAGCCAAACTCAGCATGTAAATACAATGCTTTCCCCCCAGTGAGGGACATGATACCCGGGGATGAGCCTCCCTGGCACCGAGGGATCACTACCAAGTACCAGCTGAAGATGCAACTAGAAAATGACCTTGAATTAAAGGTTCAATGCAGACCAGCAGAATATCCCTGTCTACATACAATAACAGGAGTTAAAAATGCTGTTTGACCTAAATTAAGAGGGAAATGGAAAAGACAAATGAGTTTATATGGCTACGAGTCTCTAAAAAAGAGTCTGGAGGTTGTCAGAAGGATTGCCCTTATGCACACTTGAGCAGAGTCTCAGAGACAGATAAAGTAGATACAACCCCAGGTATTGGTCCTTTTGAGGGCTAAAGAGACCCACAGGTTCTATGGTTATGGCAGATGGGGTTCACTGCCCTGTCAGCTGGCCCTTCTTTGGAGCTGGTGTTTCTGCGTGTTGGAGCTAGACTCAGATGGGATCTCTTTTCACAAGCCTTTCATGCTACTTTACTGGAATTGTAGTTGGTGCTGGGGCTTAAGATATATCTAGGGGATTTGAATCTCTAGACTGACAATATGATAGCCAGACCCTGACCTCAACAGACTTCAGCTCCTATACTCTGATTTATTGGACTTACCCCACTCAGCTAACATGGAGTTGAAGAATGTCAACCACCACATCATGGAGCCTAGAGTGCCTACAACTGAAAGCAGGAGGATTACAACCAATATCCATGTGGAATCTAAATCCCCTCTTCACATAGATATGGAATGGACACAACCAAGCCAAGGTCCACAAGAAGGAGGAATATAGTAAGGATCAGAGTGGACTTAATGATATTCTATTCATGAACTATTGTGGTTAATAATCGAGAAAATGTGGCATTGATGTGGAAAAAGTGCCCATGGTGGCTGCTGGGTGCAGGGAAGGGGAGGAAGAGAAGAGATGTGGAGGGATTCTCGGGACTTGGAGTTGTCCTAGGTGGTGCCCCAGGGACAATTGCCAGATGTTGTATGTCCTCCCATGGCCCACTGGATGGAACGTGGGAAAGTGTGGGCTATGGTGTGGAACACGGGACATGGGATGCAGCGATGCCCAGATATGTACTCACCAGACGCAATGGATGTGACATGATGATGGGGGAGAGTGTTATTGGGGGGGGGGGCGTGGGGGGGGCGGTGGGGGCGAATGGGGACCTCATATTTTTTTAATGTAATATCTTTTTAAAGAATGAATTGTGTAGAATTTGAGAAAAAAAAAACAAATACCATTTACGATAGTCAATTAAAAAATCAAATACATAGGAATAAATTTAACTAAGGATGTAAAAAACTTATACACAGAGAACTACACAACACTATTCAAGGAAATCAAAGAAGACCTAAATAAATGGAAGAATATTCCCTGTTCATGGATAGGAAGACTAAATATTATTAAGGTGTCTATCCTACCAAAACTGATATACACATTCAATGCAATCCCAATAAAAATCAACACAGCATTCTTTAAGGCACTGGAAAAACTAGCTATGAAATTTATTTGGAAAGGAAAGAGGCCCCGAATAGCCAAAGACATATTGAAAAAGAAAAATGAAATTGGAGGAATCACACTACCTGACTTCAAAACATACTACAAAGCTACAGTAGTGAAAACAGCATGGTATTGGCACAAGTAGAGACACACAGACCAATGGAACCAAACTGAGAGTTCTGATATAGATCCTCATCTATATAGTCATATGATATTCGATAAAGCCACCAAACCCTCTTAAATGGGAAAGAATGGCCTATTCAACAAATGGTGCCTGGAGAACTGGATATCCATATGTACAAGAATGAAAGAGGAGTACCATTTCACACCTTATACAAAAATCAACTCAAGATGGATCAGAGACTTAAATATGAGAGCCAAGACCATATACACTTTGGAAAGCAGTGTAGGGAAGCATCTACAAAACCTTGTAATAGGAAATGGCTTCACGAACTTCACACCAAAAGCACAAGCAGCAAAAGAACAAATAGATAAATGGGACCTCCTCAAAATTAAAGCCTTTTGCACCTCAAAGGATTTTGTCAAGAAAGTGAGGAGAGCATACACAATGGGAGAAAATATTTGGTAACCATATATCTGATAGGAGACTTATATCCTTCATATATAAAGAACTCCTATATCTTGAAAATAAAAAGACAAACAATCCATTTAAAAAATGGGAAAATGATTTAAACAGACACTTCTCCAAAGAAGAAATACAAATGGCTAAAAAGCACATGAAAAAATGCTCCAAATCTCTAGCTATCAGGGAAATGCAAATCAAAACTACAATGAGATACCATATTGCTCCCATAAGATTGGCAGCTATGAAAAAAACAGAAGACCAGAAATGCTGGAGACAATGTGGAGGAATGGGAACACTCATACACTGCTGGTGGGAATGCAGAAGGATCCAGCCATTGTCGAGGACAGTTTGGCGGTTTCTCAAAAAACTAGCTATAGATTTGCCATATGACCCAGCAATTCCAGTAGAACTGAAAACAAGGACACAAACCGATATATGCACACCAATGTTCATAGGAACATTGTTCACTATTGCCAAAAGTTGGAATCAACCCAAATGCCCATCAACAGATGAATGGATAAATAAAATGTGGTGTATACATACAATGGAATACTACTCAGCTTTAAGAACGAATACACTACAAACACACGTGATAACATGGATGAATCTTGGGAACCTTATGTTGAGTGAAGCAACCCAGGCATTGAAGGACAAATACTACATGACCTTAATGATATGAAATAAGTAAACCAACCTGCCTCAAAGAGCTAGAGACTGGATGATAGGCTTAAAGGAAAATGGGGGGTAGAGGAAGGATGTAAGCTGACACCTACATGGGTGAAATCTATGATAAGCTGGAGGTAAGTATTTGTACAAGAAGGGATAAAATGGGGGCATAGGGTTACCTTTGGGTGGGGCTTTGCAGGCTTGAGGGGGGCTAGGGATGGGAGGATGGGTAATATTGTCCAAGAAATTGGGGGGAGGGGAGGGCAACATACGAACATAGGAGATTGTCAGGTATTTGGTTCAGAGTATAATGCTGAGAAAACTTTTTCAAAAATATAATAAGGAACATTACCTATTTAAGATGCTTAAAGGGGATAATCCAACGCAGGACAGGCTCTTAGGGAGTATGTGAATGCTCATTTTGCCATATTGGGTTATATCATTGGATAGAGACCCATATAATGCGAGTGAAGGTATACCCACATCCCAGGGAGGACTGATGTTCTCAAATAGAGGGAATTGTATCTCTAGAGAGAAATGGTGGCTCCCAGTGCATTAGGGCATGTCAAGCCCTTAACACTGTTCCAAGTATCTCTGAACATGGCCCTTCAAGCAATGAAGATTTACTGTCACTGTGGGCCCTAACGAGAGGGGGAAAGAGGTATTGAATAGATGAAACCAATGTAACTCTGTGGGCAATAGAAGTGTTCCACAAGAGTACACAAGTATGGATATAAGACATGTTAAATTACAGCAAAAATATATAGGGCCTGGTAGGCTAAATATAAACCATAATGTAAAACGTAAGATAGCTAAAAATTTAGAAAATCGTATAGTCTAAAATATAAACCACAATGTAAACCCAAATGTTACCTTGTTTGAAAGCTATTGTCTCAGTATCTGTACATCAGTTTCAGTACATATAATAGGAATATGTAAAAAGATTATTGCTGTGGAAGGGAAAAGGGTTTTATGTTGGATATGTGGAAGTACTGTATATTGTAAATATGAATTACTGTGATCTAAAGCTTTTGTGAAGATAAGCATACAGGGCAACACTTATTGCAGTGATGGAAGGCAAAATATCAAAAACAAAGCTTTTGCATTTTTAAATTTTTTGATACCACAATTTATTTTTACCTTAATTTTTCAAAATAGGTATTCTATATCTAACGTTTAAACTCATCACTATATTCCATTTTACTATTAATGGAGCCTGGCAATATATTGGGCTTCACTTTTGAAGAAGTTTTGGATCACAGAGAGGTTCAACAATGGCAGGGGAGGAATACTGGTATGGGATGTTACTGACAGGGGACACATGGTTGGCAGGGAGTTCTACTGGGCATATATCCAGGGTACATAAAAATGTTTGGATATTTTCATAGTGGTTACAATTAAAAACAACAACTGAGGGAGAGCTGAGTTCCTAGCCAGGGGAGCTCTATCACAGTCCCTAAAGGAACAGCAACAATCCTCCAAGTACAACAGCAAAGACTGAAAAAGAAGGAAGGTCCAACAATGAGCCCTTGATACTAATGACTATGCTTGTGAGCCTGTGCACCTGAAATAAGAACAAGGTCTAGAGCTGCAGGGTGCCTAAGAGTTACCTCCTGAGAGCCTCCGTGTTGCTCAAATGTGGCCAGTCTCGAAGCCAAACTCAGCATGTAAATATGTTGCTTTCCCCGCAGCATGGGACATGACTCCTGGGGATGAACCTCCCTGGTGCTGAGGGATTACTACCAAGTACCAGCTGATGATGTAACTAGAAAATGACCTCGAATAAAAGGGTCAACTCGGACCAGCAGAATATCTCAGTCTACATATAATGCCAGGAGTTAAAAATGCTTTTGACCTGAATAAAAGGGGGAAATGGAAAGAACAAATGAGTTTATATGGCTATGAGTCTCCAAAAAGAGCCAGGAGGTTATCAGAGGGGTTGCCCTTATGCACACCTGAGCAGAGTCCCAGAGAGAGATAAAGTAGATAAAACCCCAGGCATTGGTTCTTCTGAGGGCTACAGAGACCCACAGGTTCTATGGTCATGGCAGATGGAGTTCAGTGCCATGTCAGTTGGCCCTACTTTGGAGTTTGTGTTTCTGTGTGATGGAGTTTGACTTAGATGTGATCTTTGGCACAAGTGTCTCTTGTTACTTTTACCAGAACTGTAGTTGGTGCTGGGGTTTAATGGATACCCAGGAGACCTGAATCTCTGGACTGACCATATGATAGCCAGACCCTGAGCCTCAACAGATTTGCAACTCCTACACTCTGGTTTATTGGACTGACCCCACTCATCTAACATGGAGGTGAAGAAGGTCAACCACCACACCAGGGAGTCAAGAGTGTCTACAACTGAAAGCAGGAGAATTGCATCCAGCATCCATGTGGAATCTCAGCCCCCTCTTGATATAGATGTGGAGTGGATACAACCATTCTAAGGTCCACAGGATGGAGGAATAGAGTAGGGATTAGAGTGGACTTACTGATATTCTATTCATGAACTATTATGATTAGTAATCAAAGAAAATGTGGCATTGGTGTGGAGAAAGTGGCCATGGTGGCTGCTGGGGATAGAGAGTGGGAGAAGAGATGTGATGTGGGGGCATTTTCGGGACTTGGAGTTGTCCTGGGTGGTGCTGCAGGGACAGTTACCGGACATTGTATGTCCTCCCATGGCCCACTGGGTGGACTGTGGGAGAGTGTGGGCTATAATGTGGACCATTGACCATGAGGTGCAGCAGTGCTCAGAGATGTATTCACCAGATGCAATGAATGTCTCACGATGATTGAGGAGGTTGTGGTTATGGGGGGAGGAGTGGGGTGAGGGGGGTGGGGGTTACATGGGGACGTCATGTTTTTTGAATGTAACATTAAAAAGATAAATACAAAAAATAAAAAATAAATAAATAAATAAAAATAAAGCACCAAGAGAACAAAGTACCTGAGCAAACACTACACAGCATGATCTGACATGGAGTTTTCATTTCTGTAATTGGGCATGACTTAAGAACAAACAAAAACAGTACATTTTCTGAAATCACTCGCTTTTGAGGAAAATTCTGCATAAGAAAATCAGAGCATTCTTGCTGGCTTTGTCTGGAGAATCATTCTGGTTCCATCTCCTGGAAGAAACAATGATTCCAGTATGGTTAAAGAAAGTCATTTTCCAGTTAAAGGACTACAGTTCTTGTAAGCATCAGTGTTCCCCTAAGGTGGCATGGATTCTGTGTGCAGGGACTGGGGAGTCTGTGTAAATCTGTGTGGTGTGCTGGAGAATGTGCGGGGCAGGGGAGGGCTGTGAGTGTGTGTCCTGGTTGGGGACAGGGGGATGCATATCCTTGAACTCACTTCTAGCCTCCACTCTTCACCCAAATCCAAAATTCCAGGATTAGGAATAAAACCTGAATTGGCTTCCATTTAAGAGAGATTGCTGTCCAGTGGCCCCTCAGTACTTTCCAAGGTCAGGCAGGGTTTCTGGAGGACTTGGTGAAGGAGCAACTGACTGGCCTGTTTCACACACTGGCTCTCACAACACTGCTGACCTGGTCTCCTGGAATGAACTGGGCCCACCACAGCATCTCTGGACCACAGGGCTGAGGGCTTCCTGCTCTCTCAGAACCCATAGCTCCAGTGAGACAGTTCGCTCTGTCCCCAAACTCTACTCATGCCCTCCCTGTGAACTTTCCTCAGGCCACTGGGTGTTTTCCTGCACTGGGTAACTGAGACATGCATAAATGTTTCCTTCCCTCCCTCCCCCAGCTGTCAGCACTTTTCCAGAACAAGTGTGGTTGCAGAAATTATCCTGTACTAGGTTCAAGAGAAGAGATCTGGGAAGTAAAAAGAGCTAAAGAGAAAGAGGAAATGTGCAGCAGGTCAAAATAGGGGAAGGGAAACGAGTGCATACGGAATCCACTCCTCTTCTAGCTCTCTTTTTGGCACTTCAAGAAATTCAGCAAAACTGAGGGGAACACAAGGGTAGCTGCTATTAATATTTTATGTGAACATGCAAGTGGAGATAAGAACTAGCTTGTAAAAACAGGCACAGGAAGTGAAGGATGTCCTGCGAACTTCTACCCAGGGGATAGAAACCCTTTCCATACAAGCCCCTAGGGTGCTCGGTCATCCATGCAAGAGCTCCTTAATATAGAGAAGAGGGCTTACAGGTGTCTGTAGGGTCAACATGTACAGCTTCCTCCTCCCATCATCTCTCTGCCTTTCCAGATTCCAGAACCTGTGTTTGTGTCTCAGGTCCTAGTACTGACAGCTACAAATCATGCATGAACTGAAGGTCTTTGTGGGAGCCTCAGAGGAGCTGGTGTTTGGAGACTGAAAGAAGGCATAAAAGCAAAGAAATGGAGATGTCTCATGACTCAACCCCTTATAGCCTTTCTCTAACCAGCCAATTAAGTGAAAGTTTAGTTTTTAGTTTGATAGATTAAAGGGAGTTTTAGAAATAGGCCCTACTAGTTGTTTTTCTTGATACTTATCAATAAAATAAACACATATACAAATAAGCACCCTAAAGAGAATTAGGACTTCCTGAATTATCCTGAGTCAGTCTTCCTAGTGGATTCCACCAAGGACACGCCCTCTCTCATAGAACCCTCATTTAGTCATAGTTAAAACACTTCCTTTACTGAATTCTGCTGCTCACTTACATGGAAGGGAACATTGGAACAATATTACACATAGCCCACGGTCTAATTATAAAACTTGGAACTTCCATGACTTTTATAATTACAGGTCAATTTTTTTGATACAAAACTAATGACTCCATTTTCCTTCGACATGATGCATTGTTTCAAAATCCTTGATGAGATTCTAATGTTCTGTTCACACAACTTGCTTTTTTTCCTAAATGCAAAAAGGATTTCTCTTTTTCTTTAAAGCACATCAACTTGGCTAGAATATATATTGCCCTTATAATCATTCTCTTCCAGGGCTCAGTTTGCACTTTTCCTGAATGGCTTCAATGCATTCTTCCCACTTCCAGAAAAAAAGAATAACTTTTAAATTTCTTTCAGGTCTCTGCTTTCGTTTTGTCTTTAGATGCACTCCAGTTATTTACATATTGGCTCTTCTGTACCTATTGTTAACTTTTGACACTTTTCCCCAAGTCTTTACAATCTTTGTTAATTTCTCTTGAATATTTTTTTCTCTTTTCAACTTCTATTTCTTATAAACCATTATCACTCACTGTGTTTCTTCTGGTCTTACATTATATTTTGAAGTGATTTTCCTTTTCCTTTTTTTTTCATATGTTTTCCTCATTCCTGTCCCTTCATTCTCTGAGTATTTCTTATCTGATGTCTTTTCACATCTAGCTTCATTTTCTGAATACTTTATACCTTGTTTTTGAAAAGGTACAGCATAAAAGTACATCGAAATGGTGATTTTTCATTTCTTTGTGGCGCTTTACTCTGCACTTACTCCATATTTGCCTTATGCCAACTGACATCAGTATTTTTTCTATTGGTTATTTTATATGATTTTTTCCCCTTGAATTTGTAGGTAATACTATGATTCAGAAGAGCATTCCCAACCTCACAAAGCTGACTCTCCTGTTCTTTCTGTAAAATGCTCAAAAATATAGCCGCTTAGTTCTGGGTATTTCCTGGTTCTGTACCTCTCCCAACCTTAAATATGGGTCTTCATTCACGTTACCTCTATTTTACCTGTCCTTTTCTTTTTTCATTCTGTATTTGATTAATTTTGACCCCTAAGTTCCTGTTATGAAAGGAAAAAAATGCCACCACCTTGACAAAATCTAGTCATTATCTTTAAATGCACATGTATTTTCAGAATAAATTAGCTTTAAAGGTACTTTCACTTATATATCTTAAAACGTAATTCACTTCTGAATTAAATTTTGTTTATAAGTATTTTATCTAAGAATTATTAACTTTTAGCTTCTATTGTTAGTGTTGAAATTGAAGGTAAGTTTGTGTCAACTCAAGCAAGATTATTATGAATTTCTGATGTTAAATATAAACTACAATATAAGCCCACAAAGAAAATCTCTAAAAAATATACAGAGAAAGACATAAGGATGGGATCAAACTGTTTTATGACAAAAGATCAACTCTACACAAAAGTAGGCAGCAATGGAGGAAAAGAGGGGTAAAATGTATAAGAGGAACAGGAAATGAATATTAAAATGGTTAAATAAATCCTGATGTTCAAAGTAATTACGTGGAAATAAATAGATTAAGGCGGTACATACAAGCACTTAAAACTCTGGGCTGTCCATGTGCCAGCTGGGCTTTGATTCTTATCAGAGTTGCAACACCTACTCTCCAGTTCATTGGACTCACCCAGGACAAATAACAAGGAGATAATGATGGACACTGCCCATCCCAAGGAACAGAGAGAGTCTGCAACTGCAAACAAGATAGTCCCATCCACCTGCTCTATGGGATCGAAGCCCCCTCTTAACAAGAGGTGGATTGGGAATCACCATCCCAGAATCCTCAGGATTGGGGAATGAACTATGGATTAAAGTAGACTTACTGGTATTCTACTACAGAATTATTGTGATTCTAGAAATGGAAGAACTTGTGTCACTGATGTTGAGGCAGTGGCCACTGGAGGTTCTGAGGAAAGGGAGAGGGGAAAACAGGTATAATATGGGGGAGCATTCTTGGGAAATGGAATTGCTCTGAATAACACTCCAATGACAGATACCGGCCATTATGTATCTTGCCATAACCTACAAAATTGTGCAGGAGAGAGCATAAACTACAATGTGAACTACATTCCATGCTTAGAGGGAATGCACCGAAGTATGTTTATCAATTTTAACAAATGCACCACACTAATGAATGATGTTGTTAAAGTGGGAAAATATGCAAGATGTAGAGCAGGGCAAATGGCAATTTGCTATGTTTTTTTATGTATCACGTAATCTAAATATCTTTTAAAAAAGAAATAGATTACACTCACAAATTAAAAGACAGATATTGACAGAACGTATTAAAAATTATTTGGAACACCTATGTTATTTTAAAGAGATACACTTTAGATCCAAAGAAATAAACAGTTTCAAGATGAATAAAAATGTTACATATTAAGAGTAACTAGAAGAGAGCTGGGGTGGCTATACTACTATCAGAAAAAAATAACCTTGAAGTATGAAAGTACAAAAAAAGAAAACGGAGGAAATTATATATTAATAAAAGGGTCAATCCACCAAGAAGGTATAACAATCATCAACACATATGCACAGAGCCACAAAATACATGAAATAACACTGGCAAAACTGAAAGAAGAAATACTTGTACGATAATAGTTGAAGACTTCAAAACACTTTCAAGAATGAATCAATTATCAAAACAGAATATCAGGAGGGAAAATAAGGTTGTGAACAATAATAGAAAAGAAACAAAAAACGGCATCTAATAACTATATACAGAACATCACTCAACAACAGTATAATACACATTCTTCTCAAGTGTCCATGGGTCCTTCTCCAGGCTAGACAATATGTTAGGGAACAAGACAATAAAAATTAAAAGATTGAAATCACACGAAGTTTCCCTCCTACCACAACTGAATGATATAAAAATCAATAACAGAAGGAAAACTGCAATTGTACTATTAAGTGGAAAATATATGACCCATTTTAAATAAACAATAGGATAATTTTCTGAAATCCACCTAGAAGGGAAATCAGAAAATTCTTAGAGGAAAAAAAAAAGAAACATGCCAAGAACTATGGGAAGAAGCAAGGCACTGCTCATTGGGAAACTGATAGCTATAAATTCCTACATTAAGAAAGAATGATATCATAATCAATAACCTAACTTCGTATCTCGAGGAAAGAAGACTAAGCCAAACTTAACATTACTAGAAATAACGAAGATTAGAGTGGAGATAAGTGAGATAAAGAATAGAAAAACAATTGAAAGGATCAATGAAACCAAAATTTGGTTCTTTGAAAAGATTGATAAAATTAACAAACCTTTATCCAGACAAACAAAGAGAAAGGAGAGAGAAGCAAATAATTATTTAAGGAATGAAAGTGAGAACACTACCACTGATCTGGCAGAAATTAAAAGGGTTATAAGAGAATACTGTGAACAATCATATGCAAACTAACTAGACAATCTAGAGGACATGAACAAATTCCTAGAAACATAAAAATAACCTACACTGACTCATGAAGAAATAAAAGAGCTTAACAGACCTATAAAAGCAAAAAGACTGAATAATCAAAAACCTCCCAAAAGGAAAAGTGTATGTCAGTATATAATGTAAATCACAATGATGAGCCTTCATTCATTTGTTGTGGGTTCCTCTGCATTTACTCCTTTTCTCTTGAAAATAAAATAAGATGAATTTTTTGTTAGTTTTCATATGATTTAAAAAATTTCAGACACAGAAGTGAGATTGAAAACAGCTTTCCCAACAACACCAATCTGCTTCTCCCTTTACATTTTTTATGAAATGTTTTAAAGTATGAAAACTTTCTTGCTGATATTTCTGGATTCTGTACTTCTACCACTCTTAAAACTGGGTCTACACTCTCATTACCTCTGTTGAATCTTTTTTGTCTATTTTCTTACTCCATCTGACTACCAAATATTCCTGTTACATGTGCTCCTCTATTGAAGAAAAACATTACATTGCCAAAATCTAATCATTCCTTATAAATGCCTATAGATTTTCAAAATCATTTATCCATAAATATCTAAATGTTTTAAAAATCAATTATCTATAAGTTACTTGAATAACTTACACTGTATTTCATTTGTGAATTACCTTAATATTGTGTATTTATATGTCTTGTATTCCTACAACCATTACATTTTAGTTTCTCGTATTTTATAATACTAAAGAGTTATTAATTTTCTATTTAGTTTTATATCAATCGATTATTATACATATTTGGGGTTAGCAATCACAGTTCATATTGAGCAAATTCTTTAAAATTTCTTCTGCTTTAGATTCACAATCACATAGGATCAGAGTCATTTATATCTGAACTACACTATTACCACTGTATGGCTTAATACCTATCATCAGGCACACACACCAACACCCCCCGAAGTAATCTTTATATGTCCCATGGTCCCTGAGGATTGTGCTTAATACTTACCCTTGCACCATTAAAAGTACTATTTTTAAATAACCTCTAAAAAGAAAAATTCATTTAAAAGGGTTTAATGAATTTTTAAAATTTAAGAAAACATGAAAATATTTCAGGTATAGTCTACCATGATCTTATTATTAAAACCTGAATGTGTGGACATTAGTAAGAATTAAGTTCTTCAAAACCATAAAAATGGAGATATCCTACAATTAACTCACATTCCAGGATTTCAGAAATGCACTCACAGGAAGCCTATAACCTGGGGACTTTCTGCTGCTCACAAAGTGAATGGTCATTTGTGGAAGTCATTCTACTCTGTTCATAGCTGCATCTAAAAAACCCACAGCTAATGATACTCAATAGTGAAATACTGAAAGTCTTTCCCATGAGATCATGAACAAGGTAAGTTAGCTCACTTTCATCACTACTTTTCAACATTGTACTAGAAGTTCTAGCCAAGCAATTGGGTAAGAAAAAGAAATAAAGTCATCCAAATTGGAATCAAAGAAGTAAAGCTATCCTTATACACAGCTGACATAATCTTTTAAACACATAATTGCAAAGAATCCACAACATAACTAATGCAACAACAAAGACTTCAAGCAAACTTTCATTGTATGAAATATACACACAAAAGTCCGTTTTGTTTATATAGTACAGTATAGTATATAGCACAGCAAAAAAAAAAAAACTGAAATGGATTCTTTTCAAAGTATATTCAATTAGCTGCTAACAAATAAAATACCTAAGAATGAATTTAATGAAAGGATGAAACACTTGAACACTAGCAAACATACCTGAATGCAACTGAAGAAGACATAAACATATGGCAAGATATCCATTGTTCAAGGATGATAAGACTGTATTTTTCTAATATCAATCCTACCCAGCAGGTTGGCGCTGGAGATGGTGTATACTCAGGGCACTTGAATCTCTGGACTGGCCATGTGCCAGCTGGGCCCTAAGCCACAGCAGGGTTGCAACTCCTACTCTCTCGTTCGTTGGACTTAACCCAGGTCAGCTAACAGGGAGGTGAAGATGGTCAACCACCACACCAGAGAATCAAGAGTGCCTATAACTGCAAGCAGGAGAATTGTATCCATCATCCATGTAGAATCTATGCCCCCTCTCAATACAGAGGTGGAGTGGACATCACCATCCCAGGGTCCCGAGTATGGAGGAATAAAATACAGATTTACTGATATTCTTACTGATATTCTACTATAAAACAATTGTGACCTAGTAATAGAAGAAACTGTAGCATTGAGGTGGAGAAAGTGGCCATGGTAGTTGCTGAGGGCATGGAGAAGGAAGAAGAGATCTGATGTGGGGGTAATTTTGGGAATTTGAGTTGTCCTAAATGATATCGCAGGGTCAGATGCTGGACTTTTATATATCCTGCCATGGCCCACTGGGTGGACTGGGGGAGAGTGTAAACCACAATGTAAACCATTATCCATGTGGTGCAGCAGTTCTCCAAAATGTATTCACCAAACACAATGAATGTCTCACGATGATGAAAAAGGTTGTTTTTTGGGAGCAGTGGGGTGAAGCGGGTAGGAGGTATATGGGGACCTCATATTTTCTGAATGTAACATTTAAAAAAATAGAGAAAAAAAATAAAACATTTAGATCAGAAAAAAAACTACAATGAGAAATCATCTTACACCCATTAGATTGGAAGCAATTGAAAAAACAATGGATTACAAATGTTGCAGAGGATGTGAAGGAATGGGAACTATCATCCACTGCTGGTGGGTATGTGGAATGGTACAGCCATTGTGCAATACATTTTGGCTGTTCCACAGAAATCTAACTATAGAACAAACATATGATCCAACAATCCCACTGCTGGGTATATATCCAGAAGAACAGAAAGCAGGGACACAAACAGATATATGCACACCAATGTTGAGAGTGGCATTATTCACTATTGCCGAAAGTTGGAAACAACCCAAATGTCCATCACCGACAAATGGATAAACAAATTGTGCTATATACATACAATGGAATATGACTCAGCTATAAGAAGGAATCCAGTATGAACACATAGGACAACATGGAAGAATTCTGAAGACCTTACATTGCATTAAGCAGGCTAGGAACTGAAGGACAAATATTACATGACCTCAGTGAGAGGAATTAAATAAATTGAGCAGACTCACAGATCTAAAATCTGGAAAACAGGTTTACAGGAGACAGGGAGAAGAAGGTTGTGACCAAATGCCCATATAGGAAAAATCTATGATAAGGTGGAAGTATGTCGTTGTGCAGTGGATGGGCATGACAGTAGTAAATTGATACATGGGATTGGTCTGTGTGCAGGGTAGAGTGAGGAGGGTGGGTTGGACTATCCATGCAATGGGAGTCACTTGAGGAGGGACCAGGTACCATCTGGGTATTTGGAGGTACCTGCTTGAAACTACAAAGTTCAGAATGTTCTTTTGGCAACATGGTAGGGAATGGTTACTGGTTTCAGGTGTTGGTTGTGGGGGACATTCGGGAGAATACACCCCTGGGGCAGGCTTCTAGGGAGTGTGCAAGTGCTCACCTTGTCATAGTGTGTTGTATCACTGGGTTGAGACCCACAGAGTGAGTGGGAAAGTGTTGAACTCCCATCCTGAGAAGTCCTGCTATGTTCTCCAAGACAGGGGTGGGAGACTCTTGAGAGCATAGGCAGTGCCTAATAGTGGAGGACATGTCAGTATGTCAAGCTCTAAATGTGTTGCACGTAATTATGAGTGAAGCTTGGTGGTTGCCATAGGTCCCGAGGGGCGGGGGAAAAAGGAATAGAATAGATGGAACATGGGGCATTTGGGGGACTATGGAAGTGTCCATTATGATCTTTTTCTTTTCCTTTTTCTTTTTTTTATTGTTTTTAATATTTTTCTCTGCAGGATCTTACAATGATGGATACAGGCCATGTTAAATTTCATCAAAATTTATCTAAGTGTATGGGCTAAAATATAAACCATAATGTAAATCATTGACAAGGTTTAGGATGAATATTTCAATATTTGTACATCAATTGTAACAAATGTACCATTCACAAGTAAAATGTTATTAAAAGGGGAGAGGGGAATGGGGGACAATGTTAGGTATATGGGAATCTACTCTATTCCGTACATGACTTTTCTGTAACCTAAAGCTTCTTTGAAGACAAAATGCTAAATTCATACTTGCTAAACAACAGTGATAAACAGAAGCCCTTTGTGCAACAAGGAAGTTTCCCTGAGTAATTCATGAGCACAACCGTGTACTGACAATTATTCTGTGTCCTCTCACCTCTCACCTCCACCTGGCGACTAATTGGAGGAGCTTCCTAATGCCAGGCAAAGGAGGAAAACCCATCCAATGCCAAGGCAAGATTGCCTTTCTTTGCTTGAAATAGTTTTGTTGCTTTCTTGGTTTTTGTGTTTTCAGTCAAGTTCAGACTTGACAATATCATGTAGATAACAGAATTTAGGTACCATCCTCTTGTGTGTGTAGTGTGTGCATATGTGTGTGTGTGAGTAGAATCTCTTACTAGCTGATGCCTGGTGCCAAGGGTATTCAATGTTGATACCACCAGATAGGAAAGTGCATGGTAGGACTTTTAATTGGTGACATTTATCCTCTTTTGATTAAGAATTTTATAATTGTCAACCACATGGACTTCAAATAAAATTCCTCAAGCCTCTTCTATAAATTACCAATCTTGCTTTTGTGTTCTTTGATATGATCACTGTTTTCCATCTGGTTTTCTGGAGCAAAAAAGAGAGCAAACAGAACCCACCATGATACAAACTCACAGCATTTCCTTTCCTTCACTACAGGTGGCCTCAAGTACAAGACAAAAAGGTGTGTATTCTGATATCTCTGGCTGAGGAAAGAAATCTAGATGACTATGATGGGGTTTCCATGTTGGCTTTAAATTGGATAGCACAATGATTCTGCATGCCATGTGGGAACAAGGATTATGAGTGTGGTGAGAGAAACTCATTTCCAGGAAAAGAGCTTGGATCATGTTTCTACAGTTCCTGGAATCACCTGGGTTCCCATTGGGTGGTCTGGCTTAACATAAAGTAGAGTTGCAGTTTGTCAATGTGTAAGTCTATGTAGTGTTATTGTGCATGTTTGTGTCTACATGGGCTGCTGTGCATTTATCCTAGACATAGTTCTTATTTACACAGGACAACTGCCACTGTCAATGATGTCAAAAATATAATCTCATCTTACCACTGCAAGGTTTACATATAGGACTCATTCAGTCATTATCACAGCCATATGTAGTGGGTTTGCTTATTATACAACTCAGATAGAGGATCCCAGGCATAGAGAAAAATATTTCCAATCTCATGTGGAAGAGCCTAATATGTATCCCATCAAGTAACCTCAATGTTGATACAATGAGCCTACCCTTAAACTGTGAAATGGGAATATTAGATACTGTACAAGGGAGATCTAGCATCTGTGCATATTGCTGAAATTTCCCAAGCCTACAGTTTCCAAATATTCCCAAAAACTATAAGGTAAGCTAAGTCATATCACCGATTGCAACTTTCACATGCCTTCATATCTGTCTGTTAGTTATTTTAAGTAAACATAAAATCACAAGATTTTCGTGAAACCCGACTTTAATTCACATGGATCTACTAGGAAACTTATGAATAAGGGGATCAAAAGTTTGAACTGTAAAAAAAGTATTAGCAATATTCCTACCTTTTACTGTGAGTAAGCTGTCAACAGTTCTTTCAATTATGAATGATTTTCCCAGGTTTTTGTCTCAGGGTTAAAAACTGAAAATTTGTTTCTTAGTCAAAAAACCTACTGCCCATATCACCCAGACCATCAGTAGCATGAAAATCACTATCTGCTCAAGAAGAGGGAGCTCGGGAAGATATCACCAAGCAACTGCCCTATGGACGCTGTAGCAGTTTGATATAACTGGTGAATTCCAAAAAGAAATATTCGACTATGCTTATAATCCGATCTATACCTGGGCATGATTGAATTATGATTAGGGCTTTAATTGGGCCATGTCATTACGGTGTTGAGTCTCCACATCTTGGTGGGTGGGGACTCACAGATAAAAGGCATGGTAAAGGACAGAGTTGGAGATTTTGATGCAAGGGTTTTCTTATGTTGGAGTTTGATGCTGAAGACTTAAGCTGGAGACCCAGGAAGTAAGCTCCCAGAGCAAAGAGAAGCCAGCCCCAGGAAGAAAGGAACCTCGAACCCAGAGAAAAGCAAGCCCCAGGAATGTAGAAACCCAGGAAACCTGAACCCTCACAGATGTCAGCAGTCATCTTGCTCCAAATAGACTTTGGTGAGGGAAGTAACTTATACTTTACGGCCTAGTATCTGTAAGCTCCTACCCCAATTATATACCCCTTATAAAAATTAACCAATTTCTGGTATTTTGTATCAGCACCCCTTTGGCTGACTAATACAGATGGTAATGTGGAAATGCAATCACACTGATTCAAAAATAATGACTGTAGTTTATTCAGTCCCACATATAGGGAAAATCCATAAAATGCATAAGCCATATTGTTCTTTCACCTGTGAACACTTTAATTTACTAATTAAATCAGAAGCACCACAATCACAGAATTAAGGATGCATCTACAACTCAAGATTGGTTCACATCTAATAATGGACAGGGTTTTAAACTAAAGTTTGGCCATTAGTTTATTTTTGAACATTAGATGAAATACAGCACTCCTGTGGCAGTTGATATCATTTATGAATTCCAAGAGATATTGATCATGGTTGTAAATTGGTCTGTTCCTCCTCTTTTTAAGATGTATTTTTTATTTGTCTTCCCTTCCCCCCACCCAACCCCCATCATTCTCTGCTCTCTGTGTCCATTCACTGTGCATTCTTCTGTGTCCGCGTGCATCCTTATCAGCAGCACCAGGAATCTGTGTCTCTTTTTGTTGCATCATCTCGCTGCATCACCTCTTCATGGATGTGGCACCACTCCTGGGTGGGCTGCGCTTTTTTTGTGTGTGGGGCGGCTCTCCTTGCAGGGTGCACTCCTCACGCATGGGGCTCCCCTATGCAGGGGACACCCCTGCGTACAACGCACTCCTTGCATGCATCGGCAAGGAGCGTGGGCCAGCTCACCAACGGGTCAGGAGGCCTTGGGTTTGAATCCTGGACCTCCTCTATGGTAGGCGGATGCTCTGTCAGTTGAGCCAAAATCGCTTCTCAAATAGCCTTCTGACTGTATTAAATTCAAAGGTTTCACTTTTACTTTATTAAATCAAAATTAGGCAGATGCTCACTCTGGGAGAGCACAGAATAAGATGCAGAGAAGAAGAATACAGAGATGAGCCTGAGAGTTGGAGCTGAAGAGAACAGAGCAGCTGAGAAGCCTTGTGAGCTCAACCTCATGCCAGCCTACAGGTGAGATGGGAGGAAGCTGGGATCATGGCGCCTTAAGAGAAGGAGGAAGGCTCAACCCTTGCAGACGTGCCCACCATCTTGTTTCAATGCGTGGCAAATGACTTTGAGTGGCAAAGTATCTCTAGAGTAACTTGAGAGGGACTCTTTAGGGCCTTCTGACTGTAAACTCCTACCTCAAATAAATACTCTTTAAAAAAGCCAACAGATTCCTAGCACTTTGCATCAGCACCCGTTTGACTGAAACACGCCCTGAAATAATGCTTCCATATTTTGAAAAAATTAACAGACTTTATGTAGAGCAGTTTTAGAGTCACATAAAAATGAAAAGATAGTTCTAAAGTTCCTGCATCCTCCCATCCCACCTTTCCACTTCTTGCTCAGCATACTGCATTAATTGTTTAGTTTGAAGCACAATTCAAGGGCCAGTATCAATACAACCCTATGAAGGCTCAGTATCTGTTGAAAAGCTCTGCAGGCTATGACCAAGGCATACTGTCCTGTACTGTGGAAAACAGGTGAGCAATCCCTCAAAAAGTGAAATATAGAGTAACCATATAACCAGCCATTTAACAAATCTATATACATACATATATACACATAGATATATATCTATGTATTGGAAAACGGGACTACACATACTTGCAATCCAATGTTCACAGCAGCATTATTCACAATAGCCAATGCTCACAACTATGCAAGTGTCCATCAACAGATGAATGGATAAAAAAGGAAAAACGGCAACATCCATACAATGGAATTCAGCCAGAGCAAGCAATGGAAGTTCTGAGACATCCTACTGTATGGATGACATCCACATGATTATACTCAGTGAAATTAGATGACACAGAAGACAAAGAGTGTACGATTCTGCATATGTGAAACATCTACAAAAAGAAAACAGAAGAAGGAAGGTGATTAAGGATTATTAATAGAAATTTGGGGAAAAGGGCAATGAGATTAATATCTAATAGATAAAGAGCTTCTGTTTCAGGTCATGAAGAAATCTGGGAGATTAATGGTGATATTAAAAATAGTAATGTAATTAAGGTGAATGAGTTAATTGTACCAGTAGAAAATGGTTAAAATGGGAATTTTCTTTATAAACATGTCAACTTGTAAAATTTAACAAAATCTCATAAAATACATGGGACAGGCAAATCAGTAACAAACTTGATGTCAAGGAGATTCAGGAAATTTAGTTGGGCTTCAAAATGGGCAGAAAGGTAGGGGCTCTGTGTTTGACTCAGTGTGTAATTCAGAACCAATATTAGATGAACTACTTCACATTAATTTAAATTGCCTTTAAGCTCCAAAGCCAAGGACTCCACTTCTAATTTTCCTGTTCTCATTAGTCTATCTTTCTTGCACATGTGTGCTTTCTTACCCAACCAGCCCTGATCACTGTAGCCCCTTGTCCTAGTTAAAGCTCCCCAGGTAATGCATGAACTGCACCCAGTGTACTGATGGCTACTCTGTGTCCCTCTAGCTCCCTTGGAAGACCTGATGGAGGGGCTGCTAGTGACACAGCAGATGAGGAGACTCCCTCTAATGCTGAGGTAAGGCCACTTGTTTTTGTCTAAGACAGAAATGTTTCTTTCTCACATTCCTTTTCACATTGAGTACAGATCTTACTATATGTTATACCTATAGACATTAGCCGCTGTTTTGTGGAAGGAAGAACTGAAAGTAAGAATCCTATGAACAGATACATGACACAAGAGGGCTTTAAAAATGGCAGCATCTGGTTATAAACCAAATAGAAAGGTAGTGTTAATTATCAGAGCAACATTTTCCCTTATTTGACTAAGACTTTTGTCATTGCCTATTTTGGTAAATAGACTTGGAAATCGCATCCTCCAGGAAGAGCTGGAGCCTTCCCCACAGGTGTTTCCAAGCTTATTCATGGGGTCTTTGAATTTACCACTGTTTCCCAACTGTTTTTTAAAATCATGAAGACCTGAAAACACACAACACAACGTGATCCTATCCTCACTGTTTTTTTCTTTTCTGCCATTGCAGGTGACCTTGAGAGCAAATGAAAATAATAGGTATTCTGGGCTTATCCAAATAAAGTGGGAAAAACTGACATAAAATAGGGGGCTTCCTGCAAGCTTTAGGCTATAGACCTAAGTTGATCCCATCCTCACTGTAAAATGAGCATATGAGATATGATGAAAGGTTTTCTATTAAGGAGTTTTGTCCTTCCTTCCCCAGTCCCCAGGAATGGATCTGTTCCTTTTGGGAGTTACAGGTTAGGCTGTGTGGAGGCTTAAGGGAATCTATGTGTGAGTCTCTGTGGCATGACTGTGAGACTATGTGTGAGCTTGTGGGGTCACTGTGTGCATTTCTCCCAGGTGAGATGGACTGCTCAAGCTCTGGTGCTCCAAGGGGACTGGCCTTAATGTGAACCCAGGCATGTGGCTCCAATGCTCTGCACTACAGACCTGCAGTTTTCACTCAGTCACGGGACTATTAGCAAACACCCAGGGAAGTGGAGGTGGCTCAAGGGGCTGAGCTCCCACCTATGATATGGGAGGTTCATGATTTGGTTCCCAGTGCCTCCTAAAAAAGACAGTGAGCTGGCACATTGGGCAGGCAAGGCAAGCTGACACAACAAGACAATGCAACAAAAGACACAAAAGGGAAAACATAATGAGAGACACAACAATGGCAAGGAATGGAGGTGGCTTAAGCTATTAGATGCCTCCCAGCCACATCAGAGATCCCAGGTTCAGTTCACAGTGCCTCCTAAGGAAACAACAGAAGACACATAGAGATGGCAACTGTAAACAATGAGAGGGTGGGGACAAATAAATGAATGAAAAGAAATCATTTTTAAAAATCACCAAAAAGAAACCAATAAAACAACCACCACAACAAAAAAAGAAACTATGTAAGGGAGTTCCACCATCTGTGCATGGGCTTACAATTAACTGAGTCTGCAGAGAGACCAAACTGTCCATCTTTATAAGGTGGCCTCCATGATCACAGGGCCTAGGGAAGCTACCTGAGCAGATAACTTCAGACTCTAGCATAGTTCCTGATGTCCAAAATGAAAAGAAAGCTCATAGGTTAAATCAAAATCCGGAGAGTTGTGAAGCATCACACAGAATGACCTGTCAACCCTCACGCTGATGTCACAGCCAGAAGCTCTGTCACAGTACATAGGTATTGGGAAGAAAAGTTAAATGTACTGGATTATATCATTGCCACGGACCCTCTAGATGCTAAAATCCTATAAGTCACACAGTAGTGTTTGTGACAAATAAGAATTCTGATTCCGCTCAGTTCTTAACCTGGTGTCCAAAACGTTGGATGAAATACAACTAAAGAGCAACGTTAGCGGGAGTCAGCATTGACCCTCTGCATCCCTCCATAATGACTGTCCTACTGTTAATGGCCAGTAATCCAATGAACAAACACACATGGTGGAGGAAAGGAAGACTGGATGAAAAAATACACTATTATTAAGTGACCATTTTTAAATGGTAAGATAGCAGTATTTTCATACCTATAATTATTATATTTAATACAAATATTAGTGAATAAATGTGATAGAATGGATTGCCTAGGACTGAACTGACTCCACCAAAAAAACGTTGCTTCTAATCAAGTAGAAATTCCTGTAGTATATATGGTAAATGCACTGTCAGTTTACGCAGATCCATGGAGAATGAATTCACTGGCGATGTCAAGAAGATACTAGCAGGAAGCACGTGTGGCTCAAGTAATAGGGCTTCTGCCTATCATATGGTAGAACCTGGGATCAATTCCCGAGGCCTCCTGGTAAAGGAGTGCCGGTGCTTGGAGCCAAGTGCCTGTGCATTAAGCCAGTACCTGCGTGGCAATTCAAGCACCCATGCAGCCAGCCAAGTGTCCGCGTGGTGAGCCAGGGTCGATGCAGCATGTCAAGGGCCTGAGGAAGCGAGTCACACAGCAAGATGATGATGCAACAAAAGTGAGATGAAGGGGAGAGTAAAGGCAAGGCACAAAAGAAACCAGGAACTGAAGTGGCACAAGTGACAGGGAACCTCTCTCCACATCCGAGGTACCCAGTATTGAACCCAGGTGAAGCCTAGAAGAGAAAATGAGAAGAGAAGACAAAAACAGAAACAGACGCAGAAGATCACACAGAAAATGGACACAGACAGCAAAAACAGCAGGCTGGGAGCAGGGGAGGGGGGAAAAAAAGAAGATACTACTGAGGACTTCTGGGAACATGGTGGATTAGAAAGACATGGGACTCTCTCCTCCCCCAGAAAATTAGGTGGAGGACAGAGTGAAATGGACTAGAAAAAGATCTTCCAGGGTTTAGGACAGCAGGTGAAGGCCAGACACCACCCAGAACAGAGAGGGACGAAGGAGGGGCTACTATTGCTGGAACCTCCCCACACTAAAGACACTAGAATACTCAGGCTCTGAGCTGGCCACCCACAAAGGGGTCTCCAGGGATCTACCACCCCTGGAAGAGAGGGAGAAGGACACAGCCTAGGGCTGACAGCTTCTCAACCACAAATCTGGTCTGCTGTGTCCTACCACCCTTTCTAGGCTGGGTGAGAAAGCCCCGTTGTTTACCTTGGGACCCTAACTGAAATGGAGAAATCTGACACTCAGTCTCCCACTCTTATAGCCAGGACTGATTGTTGAGGAGGCACCTCTGCAGGAAACAAGAGAGGGGGACACAGCATAAGGTTGGCTCAGCTTTTGACCCACAAATTTGGTCTGCACTGTCCCATGAGCCCCACCTGGCTGGAGAAGACATGCCATCATTGGCCTTGGAAGCCAGCAAAGGACTAAAGAGATCTGACCCTCTCGATCTACTTCTCTACTAAACAGGAAGGACTGTTGAGGACACAGAGGGGAGTGGAATCATTTTGTACCCAGGAAAAGGGAGGGGGCTGCCATAGAAGGCTGGAGAACTGTTTCTGAGGAAAAATCTCCAGGCAGGAACTTCTATCACATTGATCCAGTCTATGTTACAGCAAGAACACTCCAACCAGGCACTGAACTGAAAGGGCTGCCAAGAGTGCCATCTGCTAGCAGAACTAGGGAGAACACATGAGAAAATGAAAAATAAGTATGTTAGGATTTTGCTGGCCTTTATAGCTTCCCTCCCAAAGCCCTAGGAAGCAAGTCTGCAACCCATTACTGGGTGTAGCACTTGGATATTATTGATGAATTCCAAAAAAATATATTGGATTATGTTAGTAAACTGGTTTTTTTCTCTGGGCATATTAGATTATATTGGATTCAGAGGTTTATATGATTAAATAATGATCAAGGCTTTGATTGGGCCACATCAGTAGGATGTTGCATCCCTGCCCCATTGGGGTGGAGACTCACAGAGAAAATGACATGGCAGAAAAGATGGCTGGAGTTTTTGAGCTGGAGCCCAGGAAATGAACACATAGGAGAACACCACCAAAGGAATAGAGACAGCCCCTTAGACACAGAAGAAGCCCCAAGGAGAGGACAGAGCTATTTGCCTGATAGTCTACAGCTGACTTTGTGGAAAGAGGCAAAGCCTAGAGAGCCTCAGAGTCTACAGCTGACCTTCTGGTGAAAACCGAGGAGCTGATCCTGGAGAGAAATGAACCGTGGGAAGAGAGGATCCCAGGAAGCCTGAACGCTGGCAGACATCAGCAGACATCTTGCTCCAACATGTTGGAAAAGACTTTGAGGAGGAAAGTAGCTTACAGTTTATGGCCTGGTAACTAAGCTTACACCCCAAATAAATATCCCTTATAAAGTCCAATATATTGCTGGTATTTTGCATTAGCACCCTTTTGGATGACTAATACACTGGGTCCAGACCCTACTTTTGACAACTAACATTGGATCCAGGTTGAACCAAGAATCAAAGAGCAGGACTAACTCACAGCCTCCTGCCACTAAATCCCAAAATGAGAAAGAAATTGAACATTTCAGTAAACTGCATCCTAACCAGATGCCCAGACATCGGCAAAAACTTTTCAAGCCAGACTAAGAAAATGGAAGAATGGCCCAGGAAAAGGAATATATCAAAGTCCCAAAAGAGACACAGAATTTGAGATCACTAGTTAACAAGATGCATACAAATTTCTGAAATTAATGAGATGAAAGACTATATGGCTAAAGAAATGAATGAGATCAAGAAGATACTGAACAAGCACAGAGAAATATTTGAAATCCAGGGGAAAAAAGTAACAAGAGCTGATGTGAATGAAAGACATAATAGGTGAGATCGAAAATACATTAAAGGCACACGACAACAAACTTGAAATGACAGAAGAAAGAATAAGTGATACTGAAGACAGAACAGCTGAAACTGAAGAGAGAAAAAAAGGAAAAAAATGAGCATGAGATCAGGGAGTGGAATGACAACTCAAAAAGCAACAATATACATGTCAGAAGAGTTCAAAAAGGAGAAGAGAAAGAAAAAGGGGGAAAAGGAGTATTTGAGGAAAAAATAGTTGAAAATTTCCCAACTTTCATGAAAGAAATGAACCTACATGTCCAAGAAGCCCACTGTACCCCAGTCAGAAGAAATCCAAATAGACCTATTCTATTTTACTCAGAAGGTCACAAATGTCAGAGATAAAAAGAAAATTCTGAGAGCAGTAAGGGAGAAGGGAACCATCACTTACAAGGGACACCCAGTAAAACTTCATATTCTTCATGAGAAACCATGGAGGTGAGAAAACAGTAGAACGACACAATTATGAGACTGAAAGAAAAATTGGCAACCAAGAATTCTGCATCCAGCAAAACTGTTCTTCACATAGGAATGTGGGTATAAAATATACACAAGCAAAGAGAATCTAAGATAGTTCATAATAAAGAATCCATCTCAAAGGATATATTAAATGAAGTCTTAGAACCTGAAAGAAAAGACAGGAGAGAGAGGCTTGGAAGAGAGTAGAGAAGAAAGAATAGAAGAAAGGATAACAACAAGAGTAAAAAGACAAGACTAAAATCTGACATGACATATGATAACCAAAGAAGAAAATGGTAGAAATAAATAAAGCACTTAAAGTAAAATCAGGGAAGCGGACTTGGCCCAGTGGATGGGGCATCCGTCTACCACATGGGAAGTCTGCGGTTCAAACCCCGGGCCTCCTTGACCCATGTGGAGCTGGCCCATGCGCAGTGCTGATGCGCACAAGGAGTGCCCTGCCACGCAGGGGTATCTCCAGCATAGGGGAGCCCCACACGCAAGGAGTACGCCCTGTAAGGAGAGCCGCCCAGTGTGAAAGAAAGTGCAGCCTGCCTAAGAATGGTGCTGCCCACATGGAGAGCTGACATCAACAAGATGACGCAACAACAACAACAAAAAGAGACACAGATTCCCAGTGCCACCGATAAGGATAGAGGCCGTCACAGAAGAACACACAGCAAATGGACAGAGAGAGCAGACAATTGGGGGGTGGGAGATAAATTAAAAAATAAATAAGGGAAGCAGACTTGGCCCAGTGGTTAGGGCGTCCGTCTACCATATGGGAGGTCCGCAGTTCAAACCCTGGGCCTCCTTGACCCGTGTGGAGCTGGCCCATGTGCAGTGCTGATGCGTGCAAGGAGTGCCCTAACACGCAGGGGTGTCCCCACGTAGGGGAGCCCCACATGCAAGGAGTGCGCCCCGTAAGGAGAGCCGCCCAGCGTGAAAGAAAGTGCAGCCTGCCTAAGAATGGTGCTGCCCACATGGAGAGCTGACATCAACAAGATGACTCAACAACAACAACAAAAAGAGACACAGATTCCAGTGCCGCTGACAACAGAAGTGGACAAAGACAACGACGTGGAGAATAGACACAGAAAACAGAAAACCAGGTTGGGGGGGAAGGGGAGAGAAATAAATAAATAAATAGTCTTTTAAAAAAAATAAATCTTTAAAAATATATATATCTAAACTGTTTTAAAGTTTAACTGCATTTATTGTGCTCAAATATTCCTAACTGTTGCTCATAACTAATAAACATGTTTACAAAAATAAGATTGCATATTACAAGCAACGCTGATTCCAAAAAAATCTTGAAGGCAGTAAAAATAGCCATACCAAAGGAGTAAAAACTATGAGTCAAATTAATGACCATTATGTTTCTGTCTGCATGCATTAACTCTTTTTCTGTTTGTCTATTTGTTCACTGGCAGTACATATTTTAATACCTCTGAATGGTAATGTTAATTCCTAAAAAAACTCTATTCAAATGGCCAAAAATTAAACGAGCACTTATATTAGCAACTAGGCGTAAGTAATGAAAATTCTGTCTTAACTGATAAAATTACTACAAATCTCTTCATGAAAAATGGTTCTCACCTAAATTAAAAGGAAGTTTATTTTTCTTCACAGAATAAAATGTAAGGTATTAAAAGAAGTGAAAAGTTTGTAGGAAAGCTGACTGAAATTTAATAAGTTCATTCAAGAAAGTGTGTTTTGTCCTAAGATAAGATGGCTGGTTTTCATGAAATCAAAATGGAAGTACATAAGACAAAACTTGAATGCACATGGCAAGTTGTAGAAGGCATTGTGGTAGCATTAAGTAAAATAATGTGTTCTGTAAAGGCAGAGTTTATCTTGAAATAAAGTAACTATACTCTATGCGGTTATAAATAATTATAAAAAGTTTGTAAAAGCATTGCTTAAACTGAAATATTCAAATGGCTAATTACAAAAATCATTATTAAACAGAAACTGAATTGATGATTAAAAACCACCTCACTCTGCATATTACAATGGTAATAGGGAAAAATAATTTTAATTCCATTAAAAATCTTAAGTTTTCATAAAATAATAAAGTAGTTTTTTTCTGAACTGCTAAAATAAAATACCTGTTAATTAATGTAATCATGATAATTATAGGTTTTAAAGCATTTCCTTTAAAACAGTTTCCAAAATCATTTAGTAACTTATATAAGTAGGGTATATAGAATGTATTTTATTGTTAAGGATTTTCAGAGCCTAAAGTAGGCAAACAATTAAAACAAACTACAAAGTTCTGTCTATCACATTCTTAAATGGTGTTTAGTTAAATAAAACAAAGAAGAACTGCACCCTCCATTGTAACTGATGAAGTACAATGTTTTCTCATATTATTAAGGTACCGAAAACAATTCATCCCTCATTCAGCTCAGATATTAAAACCATTATATGTGTTAATCAGAAAAAGTTGTGCATGGAAATGAAAGCCCGCCCCTTCCTCAGCAGGCTGCTTTTAAAACAATAACAGAGGCTCAAGCAGTAAGGGGGTGGAGCTTAACCTACCCTGTGAACTGGATGGAGCCAGTACCAATATTGGCTTTGGGTGGGGTTTGTGGCAAAGGCAACTTTCTAAATAAATACCACTTGAGTTTTAGTCACAATTACGAGAAGAAAACAAAGCACAAAACAAGAACAATGAACTGTTGTAAACTGCCCTCTGTGGAAAAGAAAAATCTGTGAAAAAATATCTGGAACACCTGCCAGCAATAACAGGCAACTGTCTACCATGTCCCTGCCCCTCCTCTAACATCTCTTGAGACTGTTAAGGCAGATGCCCTCGTGAAAGTCCAGAGCCATACCATTGAAACCCAAAAGCAGCAGAGTGAATCCACCAAAAAACACAAATATCGTGGATACCAGACCTGGCAGTGCCTAGGGCAGCAGTTCCCATTGCCTGTCAGTTGCCAGCAGCTCATGAACATCACCCATGAGTGACCATCGTGCTCACTCCAATGACTGTAACAATCACCTCACTGGATGAAACATACTGGCCGAGCACAGACTCCAGCAGCACGATGGCAAGTGGATTACATCGGTCCCCTCCCTCTCTCAGAAGGCGCAAGATATGCTTTCAGTGCTGCAAACACTGCAACAGGACTCTTGTAACCAGATCCTTACAGCAATCAACTAAGTCTAACCTACAAGTTAAACTGCCAGCTGCTCCAAGAAAAAGTAATAATTGTTGTTGTTGCCTATGCTTCAAACTATATAAACTGGGGGAAATGTGGTCATTTTGATTACCGCACTGGTCTATGCAGCTCTGCTGGTTGGGACTCTTAAATCCATTAAAAAAATCACTCGAAAACATTGTTAAGAAACCACAGTTAATAATCTGAAGTCTTTTACTCCAACTAAAATTCTATATGTATAAGCCCATCAAACCATGTAATTTCACTGTCAACCATTGATGCCACTAATGTTTAATGCTGAATGTATAATCTTATTATCTCTTCTCCTCAGACTCCTGGAGGCAATAACCTCACAGACCACCCTAAATTTCCTAATTAATTCCTATCCTTACCATAATTTTAACTCTCATACTCCTCCTATCAGGAGGTCCATACATCTTCCATGCAATAACTCAGTTTATCCAGACAGCCATCCAAGATGTCACCCATGATCATCTTCTTCTCCAATTCATACCCCGAATCATACAGCCAACAACCCAGGAATACGTAAATGGTGTCTTTCTGCTGTGTGAACAATGTCAACCCCTATGGAACCTGAAATGACAGCCCACTATACAGGATGGAAGGGAACTTTTCTCTGCCCCTTGACAGCAGGAAGTAGCCAGATCAAGCCGACGCCCCAAATCCCCTCACTCTCCCATCCTCCCAGTACCACATACCCCAATATTTTATATATAAAGAGTTATAAACATTAGAGGCTTCCAATAATTAACAAGCTGTAGGTCAGTTTCCCCTGATATGCACTGGGGAAAGGTTAACCCCATCCCCCATAAAATTAGGTATCTAAGGGCATGGCACTTTCCCACAGGTTAATCAAAGAAACCACATAGAGACAGGAGTAAAGGGAAATGAAACTTTCCCTACTTGCATTTCAGAAGGAGATAAAATCCCTACAGATCAAAGAAACATCTGCTCCTGCAGCATTCCAAGAAACCATAACTCCCTAACCCACTATTTCCTAGTCACTATGAGGGAAAATTTTCACCTTTAGAGCTTCCTATTGGCCCCTGCACCTCACTCGGACCCTCAACTCCCTCCCACCAACTACCATGTCCCCACCTAGAAAAGTTCTGTATAAATTCAAATCCCCCATTCCAGGGGCGGGCTGAAGACTCTCTTCAGACCTCCACCATGCTGATTGGGTTGAAGTCTGTTCTTCAGACCCCCTCTCTTGGGAGAGCTTCCCAGTAAATTCTTTCTCTGCCTATGGTCATATCAGTCTCCATGTCCCAGTAAGCGCCATTTTCTCCAACACTTATGAATTCCAAAATAGATATTGGATTATATTTGTAATCTGGTCTATACGTGGACATGATTAAGTTATGACTAGGGCTTTGATTTGGCCATGTCATTAGGCATTGAGTCCCCGGCCCCTGGGTGGGGACTCACACATGAAAAGCATGGTAAAGGACAGAGTTGGGGTTTTTAATATTCAAGTTTTAATTAAAAAAAAAAAAGAAATTCCATACATGATGTTCAAAATTAAGATGGTAGCTCAGAGTCCCAAAACCGGTCTTTCTCCTAGAAGTTTTAATGAAAATATTTTAATGGAGTAAAAATAATATGGAATATCTAATGGTTTATATTTTATTGAAATATATGACATATACAACGCTATCAAATTTCTTTGATCTATTTTTCATTAAGCTTATTTGTCCCTTTATCTTCATTAAATTTCTCCATTTCTATTGTTTCCTAAAAAAAAAAAAATTCGAGTTTTGATGGTGGAGATTGATGCTGAAGCTGGAGCCCCAGGTACAGAGACAGAGCCATTCACCTGATAGTCTAGAGCTGACCTTGTGGAGAGAGGCAAAGCCTAGAGAGCATCACAGTCTACAGCTGGCCTTGCGGAGAAAACAGAGGAGCTGAGCCCAGAGAAACCCAGGAAGCCTGAACCCTCACAAACATCAGCAGCCATCTTGCTCCAACATGTAAAAATAGAATTTGCCAAGGGAAGTAACTTATGCTTTATGGCCTGGTATCTGTAAGCTCCTAACACAAATAAACACTCTTTACAACCAATCAATTTCAGGTATACTGCATCAGCACCCCTTTGGCTGACTAAAGCAGTATTCTTGAGAGGGAAATTTATACTTCTAGAAGGTATTAAAAAAGAAAGAGCTAAACTCAAAGAATTAACTGAATAACAAGAGAAACTAGGAAAAGAACAGCAAACCAATCATCAAAGCAAACAGAAGAAATAATAAAGATTAGATTTGAAATAAATGAAATTGAGAAAAATAAAATATAGAAAACCAAAACCTGGTTCTTTGAGAAGATCAGTAAAATTCACAAACCCCTAGCAAGATTAACAAAGAAAGAAAGAAAAAAAAGAACCTAATAAAAACAATTTTCAATGACGGGGAAGTTATGACTGACCCCACAGAACTAAAAAGGATCATAAGATGATATTCTGAGAAACTGTATGCCAACAAACTAAACAACTTAGATGAAATGGGCAAATTCCTAGAAATGCACAACCAATCTACATTGACACTATAAGAAAAAATACAAGAACTGGACAAACCAATCACATTTAAAGACACTGAAACTGTCTTCAAAAATCTCCCAACAAAGAAAACTCCAGGATTATTTGGCTTTACAGGTGAATTCCACCAAACGGTTCAAAAAGAATTAACACCAATCCTGTTTAAACTCTTCTCAAAAATTGAAGAAGAGGGAAAATAACCCAACACTTTGTAGGAAGCCAACATCACCATAATACCAAAGCCAAACATGAACACTGTAGGGAAAAGAAAATTACAGACCAATCTCTCTAATGAATACTGATGCAAAAATTCTCAGCAAAATATTTATAATTTAAATCCAGCAGCATATCAAAAGACTAAGTGGGATTTATTCCTGTTAGAGAAGGCTGGTTCAACACAAGAAAATCAATCAATGTAATACACCATGTTAACAAACCGAGGGAAAGAAAACATGATCACCTCAATCGAGGCAGAAAAAGCATTTGTCAAAATCCAGCATCCTTTCTTATAAAAACATTTCAAAAGAGAGGAATAGAAGGAAAATTCCTAAATTGATAAAAAGGATAGATGAAAAACCCACAGCTAACATCTTACCCAGTGGGCAATGGTTGAAAGCTTTCCCTCTAAGACCAGAATAAGACAAGGAAGCCCACCAGCAACACTGTTATTCAACATTGTAATAGAAGCTCTGGGTAAAACAATTAGAGAAGAAAAAATAAAGGCATCCAATTAAGAAAAGTAGTAGTAAAACTCTACTTCTGGATGACATGATCTTATATTTAGAAAATTCTGAAATGTCTACAACAAAGCTACTGAAGCTAATACATGAGTTCAGCAGAGTGGCAGGCAACAAGATCGACATGAAGAAATCAGTAATATTTTTCTACACTACTATTGCACAATCTGAGGAGGAAACCAGGGGAAAATTCCATTTTTTTCCAATAGCAAGAAAAAGACTCAAATACCTAGCAATCGATTTCACAAAAGAAGTACAGGACCTATATGGAGAATATTAATAAACAATGCCAAAATAAACTTAACAGGACATAAACCATTGGAAAGACATTCCATGTTCATGGACTAGAAGACTAAACATCATAAAGATGTGAATCCTACCCAAATTGATTGATAGATTCACTGCAATACCAATCCAAATTCCAATAGCCTACTTTAAAAAACCAAAAAAGACAATTACCAAATCATTTGGAAGGGGAAGTGCACATGAACACCCAAAAGCATTCTAAAATGAAGAGTGACATAGGAGGAATTTCACTGCCTGACCTTGAAACATATTACAAAGCTACAGTGGACAAATCAGCATGATACTGCCATAGAGAGAGAGAGACATCAATCAGTGGAATAGAACTGAGAGTACAGGAATAAACCCTCACACATCTATTGTCAACTAGTTTTTGACAAGCGTACCAAGTCTGTGTTAATGGGAGAAAAACAGACTCTCCAACAAATGCTGCCGGGAGAACAGGTTGTCTATACTTAAAAGAATTTTTAAAGAGGACCCCTATCTCACTCTCTATTCAAGAAACAACTCAAAATGGATCAAAGACCTAAATATAAAAGCAAATACCATGAAACTACTAGAAGAAAATGTAGGGAAGGATCATAAAGTCTTTGTGGTATGTGAAGTTTCTTAGACCTTAACATCCAAAGCACAAACACCAAAGAAAAATTAGATAAATGGGACCTCTTCAAAATTAAACACTTTTGCACCTCCCAGGACTTTGTCAAAAGGGTGAAAAGACAGCCAACTCAATGGGAGAAAATACTTAGAAACTACATGTCAGATAAGAGTTTAATATACGGGATATATAGAGAGAAGTTACAAGTCAACAATAAAAAAACAAATGATCCAATTATAAAATGGCAAAAGACATGAATAGATATTTGTCCAAAGAAGAAATACAAATGGCAAAAAACACATGAAAAAATACGCAATGTCATTAATGATTAGGGAAATGCAAATCAAAACTAGATATCATTTCACAGTTATCAGAATGGCCACTATTAAAAAGTCAGAGAACTACAAGTGTTGGAGAGGATGTGGAAAGATAGGAACACTTATTCACTGTTGGTAGGAATGCAGAATGGTACAGCACGGTGAAGGACTATTTGGCAGTTCCTAAAGAAGTTGAACATAGATTTGCTACGTGACCCTGCAACACCACTACTGGGTATATACCCAGAAATATGAGAGCAGTGACATGAACAGACATCTGCACACCTACATTCATAGTGGCGTTATTCACAATTGCCAAAAGATGGAAACAACCTACGTGTCCATCAGGCAATGAATGGTAAACAAACTATGATGTATTCACATGATAGAATATTAGGCAGTGGTACAAAGAAATGAAGTCATAAACCATATGACAACATGGATGACCCTAGAGGACAGTATGGTGAATGAAGCAAGCCAGACCCAAAGGACAAATACAGGAACCTTGCATTACTATGGGCTACATGTATTGTGTAACATAATGTAGGATTCCATTTATATGAAATGTAAATATAAATCAATTTATAGAGGAAAAAAAGTATCTGTGCAAAAATAGCTATGGGATCTGTGGACAGCGGAAGCATAGAGAGATGGAGAGGTGATGGATTTTCTTATTTGATTTTTCATTTATTATTATTATTGAAATAAAATGCTGTAAAGATGACTGAGGTGATCAAAGCACAACTATGTGACAGTGTCAAATACCACTGATTGTGCACTGTGGATGAATGGTACGCTTTAAAAAAAAAAAAAAAGACAAACAGCACTTAAAAATGGGAAAATATGTGAATACACATTTGCAAAAGAAGAAACGTTCCATTCTTTTAATCACAAGGGAAATACACATTAAAATCTGCTATATTTACTAGAATGGCTAAAATCAAGAGACATAATACCAACTGTTAAAGAAGATGTAGAAAAACTGGAGCCCTCATACATTTCTGGTGAGAATACAAAATGGTGCTGCCATTTTGGGAAACATTTTATCAGTTTCTTAAAAATATAAACTTACCATAATTCTTGCTAATTCTACTTCAAAAAATCTGTCCAAGACAAACAAAATCATATCCATGCAATAATTCCTAGGGCAAGTGCATGGCATCCAAAACTGGGGGAAAAAATGCACGAATGTCTATTAGCTGGTGCATGGATAACAAAAGGCGGTACATCCATAAATAGATCTGCACCTTCAACTATCTAATTTCAGGCACATACCCTGCTCCACGCTATCCTTGGAAACAACCCCACAGGGCCTGTCCACACCCTACCTGGAGGGTATGCAGACCTCTACAGGACTAACTTTTAGTACTGATTATAGATTCAAATAGAAGGACAGAAGAGCCATGTGTAGGGAAACCACAACTGAGTCCAATTCTGTCACTCTGGGGAACATAAATTCCAAAGTAGGGACCACCAGCAAGGCACCAAACTCCTGAGCTATCTGCCCTGACTCAAGTGTCTGGATGCCTCCAGAACCCTCAGGAGCCCAGCTATTTGGGGTAGTATCTACTTTGGCAGTCAAAGAGATCCTGCTGATACATACAGAAGCATTACTTCTGGGATGATCTCTGGACTCATCTCACTTTGAAGTACCTTAGCCATATAAACTCATTTGTCTTTATCTTTTCCCAATTTTGGTCAAGGTCTTTTTCCAGTTGCACTGCTAGTTGGTGCTTGGTAGTAATCCCTCAGTGCCAGGGAGTCTCATACCCTGGAGTCATGCCCCACACTGGGGGGAAGGTATAGTATTTATATGCTGAGTTTGGCTTACCGAGAGTCCACATTTGAACAACGAGGCTCCCAAGAGACAATTCTTAGGCACCGTGTAATATTAGTCTAAGTTTCAGTTTCGAGTGTAAAGGTTCATAAGCACAGTCATCTATATCAAATGTCCATTAGTAGAACATCCTCCTTCACTAGGCACTGCTCCTATACTCGGGGGATTCTTGCTGACCTTAGAGAATGTAGCAGAGCTCCCCACAATGGGAATTTGATATTTCTTTGGTTATTGTATGAATCTCCATCCATCGTGGCAATGCTCCATAAACACACATTTATATGCCTTATATGTATGCCCAGGTGAGCTTCCTCCATGTTATCCCATCACTGACACCTGAACCAATGATCCTCCCCTGCCACAGACAGAGAACCAAAAGTACAGCAGAGGACGTGGAGAGATAGGAACACTTATTCACTGTTGGTGGGAATGCAGAATGCTACAGCCACTGTGGAGGACTGTTTGGTGGTTCCTAAAGAAGTTGAATATAAATTTCCCACATGATGCTGCAATATCACTACTGGGAATTTAGCCAGAAAATCTGTAGCAGAGGCACAGACATCTATCTGCACACGGATGTTCATAGCAGCATTATTTGCAATTGCGAAAAGTTGGGAACAACCCAGGTGTCCATCAACTGATGAATAGATACACAAATTGTGGTGTATTCACGTGATGGAACATTATGCAGCAGTAAGAAGAAATGAAGTCGGAAAGCATGTGACCCCATGGATGAATCTAAAGGACATTATGTTGAGGGAAGCAAGCCAGACACAAAAGAACAAATACCATATGACTGCGTTACTATGAACCAAATATATCGTGTAATATATTGTATGATTGAAAAAAATTTATATGTATCTAATATATTTAATTTAGAAATGTATGTTTTTATTCAAGTGTTTTCTTTTTTTAAAACTATTGTTTATACAGTCAATTATTAAATGTACAAAATAAAGTTAAAAAAAAGTGAGGTTACACTGAAGAGTTGAAAATTGGAGACTTAAGATGTAATTTATATCTCAAGAAAAAGAGGTAACAAAAAAGAGATAATCTATTCTTTGAAACTGAACAAATGTATGTTCACACTACAAAATGTTAATATAATATCACTTACGCTAAGTGAAAGAAACCTGACACAAAGTTCTACATATTGCAAGATTCCATTTATGGAAAATGTAAATCAGTTTATAAAGATGAAGTTAGATTTGTGGTTATGTAGGGCTGGGGAAGGACTGCTAAAGGACATGGGGTTTTTCTTTTTAGAGTACTGAAAATGTTTAAAATATTTTATGGTGATGGATGCACAACACTGTGATAATACTAAAATCCACTGATTATACACTTTGGATAGACTGTATAGTATGTGAATAAAACTCAATAAAACTGCTTAAAACATAAATAATTGTGCTAGAAAAGCCAGAAATAGAAGCTATTTCCAGCAGGGAAAACAAATAGAGGGGTGAAGAATTTTATTAGTTTATTTTTATTATTACTGAAATAATGAAAATATTCCAATGACTGAGGTAATGAATGCACATGATTATACAAATGCCATGCATTGGACACTTTAAATCAATTGTATGCTTTATTAACATTTATCAATAAAACTGATTTGTTAAAAAATATAGGTGTATCAATAAAATTAATTTCTTTGAAAATTAAAAAATAAAAGACTGCCAATCCTCATCCAAAAATGTCATTGCTAAGGCTTTGGTATAAAACTTTCCCGAATTTTTCCACTGAGAAAAGCATTATATTCTTCCTGGTCATACTTAGGATCTGCAGAATGACAGTGCATTAGGAGAACAGTGTGGTCATCTGCACGGAAGTGACAGGACACCCAGCAGCCCTGCCTGGCAACCCCCCTCCAGGGGGCAACCCTGTGAAAACCACCTGCAGAAGTTCAGGGGGAATTGCAGGGGACAAAAGAAGGGGCTGGGGGTTGAGAAGGTCCAGCCCATCTGTCCTAAGAACAGCAGCTCCACAGCCCTCAACTGCTCCCCTAGAACGGGAACAACTCTTCTAAGAGGCTGAGAACAGTTAATGCAGAGACTTCTTCTGCAGCCCGGCTCCTTTAAGGCCAGCTGGGTGACTGCTCTTGGCAGACAAAGCAGGGCAAGAATGGTGTCCCCAAGTCACCCAGTCAACCCCCTGCAAAGGAGAGGCTCCCTGAAGCTCCTGGAAACACTCAGCACACCCCTGGGCTCCCTCAGCAGCCTCGGGCAGGTGGCCTGACCAGCAGGCGCCCTTCCCCAGTCTGTGCAGAGGGTCCTAGCAGGCACCCAAATCCAGGGGCCCCCACTGGCCAGCTGCCCTCCTCCAGCCCTAGCAAGCTACCACCTTAGCAAGAGTTCACCAACCATGTCTACCCAGCATTACCCCAAGAAATCAAACTTTTAAGAAAAGCTGTAACCACTACCAAAAGGAAAAGTGTTCCTGGGACCATGGGGAGCTCTGAGGGAAGCCAAGGCTGAAGCTGTCCCAGGGCTTCTAGTGCAGCCACAGCCAGGAGGGGACACAGTGGGAGTGGGCCCCTAGAACCCAGACCTCACCTGCCCTGTGGAATCTCAGAGAGCAGAAAACAGTAAAACAGGAAAGACAGATAAGTAAAGGCTCAAGTGACCCACCAGGGCTTTGACCCAAAGAATGCAAGTGCCTAAGAGGAGGAGGGGCCCACACCTGCAGACCACTGGGGAAGGATACACACTTTTAGTTGCAAACTGGTGTGATCCCTGCAAAACTCCCAGGCTGGGCACAACCCTGCACCTAGAGGCCCCACCCGGGAGGGGTCCCCATTCACTGGGCTCCCTGCAGGCACACACCAGGTGTCAGTCACGCTCCCCCTGGGCCTTCCCAGGAGCCCTTCCCCTGGGAGCCATCAATTCCCCCTCAGCAGTAACCCCTTTAAGAGCCAGCTGCTGCAGGCCAGGCCCTGAGCCTTAACCTCCCAGGTGGGAGGAGAAAAAAGCCAAGCAGCCTCTGCCTGGCTCCAGAGGAAAATTCAAAGTGTAGGGCCTGGGAAGTGGGCGCCGAAAGGGGATGGACCCCAGGCACCTGGGAGGGTCAGGAGGGCAGAGGGAGGGGCAAAGGGGTGGACCATGGGGGGACCTTGGGGAATGCAGGCAGGGAGGGGGGACTGTGGAGGGGGAGAAGGGACCATGGAGGGGAGGAGGGATCCTGGAGGGGAGAAGGGATCCTGGAGGATAGGAGGAACCTGGAGGATAGGAGGAACCTTGAGGGAACAGGAACCGTGGGGGAGAGCAGTGACAGTAGGTGGGGGAGCAGGAGGGGCCACGGGGAGGACAAGAGGGACCGTGGTGAGGGCAGGAGGACCGTGAGGGTAAAGGGGGGATAGTGGGGGGGAAGATGACCATGGTGGGGGAAAGGTGGGGATGTGGGAGGGAGGGGCGGGTCGCCCTTCCCGTGGGCCGCGGGACCCTTCTTCTGACACAGGGCCCTGCGCCGCAGGCCAGTCGGGCTGGGCCGGGACCCCCAACTGCACCCTGCGCCCCCCGCCCCGCGCCGCCCGCGGAAGCAGCGCCCCCACACGGCGCGGCCCTGCCTGGTCCCCTACAGGCCGCGAGGGCGCGCAGGACCCGGGCGCCCCGTACAACTTTCCGGGACCCGGGAGGCACGCACAACTTTCTGCTCCCCGCACCCCCGACAGGGGAGCCAGCAGGAACTTTAGGGGTCGCGGCGCGGGCGCCCCCTCGACGCAGCAAGGGGAGGCTCGCTCGCCCGCTTTTCCGCGCCTCTGGGGGTCCCCGCCCACCTGCGCCCCACCCCGACGCCAAGTTGGGTCCCCAAACTTACCGTTACCGTGGGGTGGGCCCACAGGCGGGGTCCCTGTGCAATGGGCTGAGTGCTTCCGCAGTCCCCACGCCGGCCTACACATCCTCCTACCCGGAACACACCAGCAGGTTCTCCCGAGCTTCCCAACACCGCGAGCTCCCCAAACACCGCGAGCTCTTAGAGGAGCCCCCACAACGTGGACTGGGCGGGGCTTGAGGGGCGGAGCTTCTACATCATCGCCTGGGTCAATGAGGTCCTGCCCGCTCAGGGTCTCCACACCCCTAAGGGGGAGGGGCCCTACCCTTGACGGACAGCAGGAAGCACCCAATCACATGCTGTCCCTACATGCTGGCAAAAATCAAACTCATATATCAATAATGATCAATCCGAGGAGGTAATCAAGAAAAAATACAATATTTAAAATAGTAACTAAAAAAATCATCACATACATAGGAATGAATTTGACTAAAGATGTAAATGACTTATAAACAGAAAACTACATAACACTGTTAAAGGAAATTGAGAGTAAAAAAATGGAAGAATATTCCCTGTTCATGGAAAGGAAGAATAAATATCATTAAGATGTCTATCCTACCCAAACAAATCTACAGACTTAATACAATCCACAAAAAAATCAACACAGCATTTTCTAATAAACTGGAAAAACTACCTATGGGATTTATTTGGAAGGGCAAGAGGCACTGAATAGCCAAAGACATATTGAAAAGAGAAAATCCAATCAGAGGAATCACACTAGTTGACCATAAAACATACTAAAAAGCTACAGTGGTAAAAACTGCATGGTGTTGTCACAAGGATAGATATACTGACCAATGAAACTGAATTTAGAGTCCTGATACAGATCCTCACATAGAGAGTCACCTCATTTTCAATAAGGACACCAAGCCCACTCAACTGGGAGAGAATGGCCTCTTCAACAAATAGGCATCCCAGAAGGAGGAATGAAGGGAAAGGGGATAGAAGGGGTGTTGGAGGAAATAATAGCGGAAAACTTCCCAAACCTAATGAGGGAGATGGATGTACATGTCCAGAAAGCACAACACACTCCAAACAGCATAAATCCCAACAGGCCTACCCCAAGACATATACTTGTCAAATTATCCAATGCTCTAGACAAAGAAAAATATGGAAGGAAGCAAGAGAAAAGAGAACCATCACATACAAAGGAGGGTCCATAAGATTAAGTGCTGATTTCTCATCGGAAACCATGGAGGTAAGAAGGCAGTGGTATGATATAGTCAAGGTGCTAAAAGAAAAAATTTCCAACCATGAATACTCTATTCAGCAAAGCTGGCATTCAAAAATGATGGAGAGGAGACGGGGCAAGATGGCGTCTGAGTAAGTACACCGTCATCATCTCTCCTACAAGATACCGGCTCTATGGTGACAGAGTCCTAGCAGAGCAGGCAATTTCAGGAACCTGCAGGGCAGGAGGTGTCTGGACATCAATCTGGAGAGACTGCAGCAGAATTGCTGTTTGCTCAAGGTAGAACTGTGGGTTTCTAACACTGAAAGCAGAAGCCATGGAAAGATAAGCCCCTTCCCCCTAGGGCTAAGAGCCCCAGAGGTCACTGAGAACTGCCAGTCATGGGGCGGAGTTTCCAAGCCCTGTGTCCCCCAAACACATGAACCCCAAGCCTGTGTCCCCCGAACCCCTGTGGCCCACACTAAACACCCCGAGTTCACATTCTCCCAAGCCTCTGTTTCCTGAACCCAGCACTCCCGGAAATCCGCATTGCCCTACCCCTCAGGACGTGGACTAACTCTGGAAGTGGGAGAGTTTAGGTCAGAGGTGCAGAGGGGCCAAGGAGTGCAGGTTCAATTTTCTGGACCCCCCCTTTTTATTGAGTTTGGAGGAGATATTAGATGACCTGGGGAGAGCCTAGGAATAGAAAAGAGGCAAATCTGGTGAGAGAGTCCAATTTACCTGAGTGCTCTGGGATAGGAAACTTGGTCTGGGAGGAGGTGGAGTCAGAAAATTAACCAGCCTCCTTGTAGCACACCTAAGGGAGAGGGACAGTAGGACATGCTTAACAAGCTTCCAATAGCATATTTACGGTTCCTGGCAAGGGGTGGGTACTCACTCAAGAAATTAAGAGTCATTATTTTCTCAGGTGAGTTGGTTCACCAGGGACCCATTTGAATTTCCTATAGGAGCCCTCATGCAGCCTTCCTGCTGCCTTGGGAGAGAAGGAAGTGAGGAAGCGAGAAAGGGGGAAGGTCAGACTCCTAAGCAGTTTATTCAGGTGCAAAGAGAATTCTTTGCCTGGGGCCTTGTCTGGTCTTTTCTCTTGGTCTGTTTTCTTGTTTTTTCTTCCTCTGTATCCCCTCCACCCTTTTTTTTTTTTTCTTTTTTCTCCCCTCTCTCTCTGCACTTTTTTCTTCTCTCTTTCTCCTTTTGTTTTTCCCTTTTTTCTTTTTTTATATTAGTGCTGCAGGCAACATTTCTTATTTGCTGTGCTTCCTCATCCTCAATTTTCTCTTTTCTGTGTGTACTGATTGTGGCTACCAATGCTATCCCTTTTCCTTTACATCATTCTCTCCTCCATCATTTGTTGTTTCTCTTACATTCCACCTCTCTCTGTTTAACCCCCAATATTTCTGAATTTTTATCTCTAATACCTCTAATCTGTTTTCTATCATCTATTCACTCTCTATGTTATTGTCCTCTCCTTTCTTTTTCCCTTTCTCCTGACCACACTGACCTTTTAATTCATAGTATATTGCTCCCCATATTCAGTTTATTTTTTTAATTGATTTTGTAAAAATATTACATTAAAAAAAAAATGAGGTCCCATTCAACCCCACCACCCCCACCCCACCACTCCCCCCCCCCCCCCCCAGCAACACTCACTCCCATCATCATGACACATCCATTGCATTTGGTAAGTACATCTCTGGGCATCTCTGCACCTCATGGTCAATGGTCCACATCATGGCCCATACTCTCCCACATTCCATCCAGTGGGCCCTGGGAGGATTTACAGTGTCTGGTGATTGCCCCTGCAGCACCATCCAGGGCAACTCTAAGTCCCAAAGGGCACCTCCACCTTTCATCTCTTCCTGCCATTCCCCATACCCATCAGCCACCATGTCCACTTTTCCCACTCCAATGACACCTTTTCTCTGTGGACCTTGGATTGGTTGTGTTCGTTGCACCTCTATGTCAAGAGGAGGCTCAGATTCCACATGGATACTGGATGCAATCCTCCTGCTTTCAGTTGTAGGCACTCTAGGCTCCATGGTGTGGTGGTTGTCCTTCTTCAACTCCATCTTAGCTGAGTGAGGTGAGTCCAATAAATCAGATTGTAGGAGCTGAAGTCTGTTGAGGCTCAGGGCCTGGCTATCATATTGTCAGTCCAGAGATTCAAATCCCCTAAATATATCTTAAACCCCAACACCAACTACAATTCCAGTAAAGTAGCATGAAAGTCTTATGAAAAGAGATCCCGTCTGAGTCCAGTTTCATCATGCAGAAACACCAGCTCCAAAGAAGGGCCATCTGACATGGCAGTGAACCCCATCTGCCATGACCATAGAACCCGTGGGTCTCTTTAGCCCTCAAAGAAACCAATACCTGGGGTTGTATCTACTTTATCTGTCTCTTAGACTCTGCTCAGGTGTGCATAAGGGCAATCCTTCTGACAGCCTCCAGACTCTTTTTTAGAGACTCGTAGCCATATAAACTCATTTCTCCTTTCCATTTCCCCCTTACATTAGGTCAAACAGCATTTTAAAGTCATGTTATTATATGTAGACAGGGATATTCTGCTGATCCGCATTGAACCTTCAATTCAAGGTCATTTTCCAGTTGCATCATCAGTTGGTACTTGATAGTGATCCCTCAGTGCCAGGGAGGCTCATTCCTGGGTGTCATATCCCACGCTGGGGGGAAGGCATTGCATTTACATGCTGAGTTTGGCTTCGAGACTGGCCACATTTGAGTAACATGAAGGCTGTCAGGAGGAAATTCCCAGGAACAGTGCTGCTCTAGGCCTTGTTCTTATTTCAGGCATATAGGCTCACAAGCATAGTCATTAGTATCAGGAGCTCACTGTTGGACCCTCATTTCTTCCTGGTCCTTACTGTTGCACCTGGGGGACTGCCACTGCTCCCCTAGGGACCATGACAGAGCACCCCCGGCCAGGAACCCAGTACCCCCCCAGCTGTAGTTTTTAATTGTTGCCACTATGAGTATATCCAAACATTACCATGCATCCTGGACATATGCCCTGTATAGCTCCCTGTCAGCCATATACCACCTGTCAATAGTATCCTATACCAGTATTCCTACTCTGTCATTGTTGAACCACTCTGAAATCCAAAACTTCTTGAAAATTGAACCCCAATATAATGTCAGGATCCCTTACTAGTAAAATGGCATATAGCACTGGGTTTAAAGGTTAGATATAGAATATGTGTTGACTTGGAAATATTCTACATCCTATCTTTTTCTTTTTCTTTTTTTTTCCCTAATTATTGAACTTCTCATCACAAGAGCCCTAGACCACAGTAATTCATATATACAATGTACAGTACTCCCACACATCTACCATAAAACCTTTTCCCTTCCACAGCATTCTTATAATTATTCATATCATATTTACTTAGAGTGATGTAGAGACTCTGAGACAATAGCTTTCAAACAAGGTGACATCTGTGCTTACATTGTGTCCATATTTTAGGATATACAGTTTTCTAAATTTTTAGTTATCCTATATTTTACATTATGGTTTACATTATTAGTCTGTTGTCCCCTATATGTTTATGGTGTAATAGTACATGTTTTATATCCATCCTTGTGTACTCTCGTGAAACTCCTCTCTTACCCCACATTTACTTTGGTTCCACACATTTAACATCCATTTTCCCATCCCCGTGGTGCCCACAGTGACAGCCAACCTCTGTTTCTCGAGGAGCCATGTCCAGAGATACTTGCAACAGTGTTCAAGACCTAACTTGCTCAACTGCCCTGGGAGCCACCCTTTGTCTTGAGAGATACAGTTCCCTCTATTTGATGGCATTAGTCTTCCCCAGGATGTGGGTCCACCCCCACTCTCACTACTTGGGTCTCTACCCAATGGTACCACCCACTCTGGCAAAATGAGCATTCAGGCATTCCCCAGGAGCCCGTCCCGCATCAGACCATCCCCTCCGAGCATCCTAAACAGGTAACCCTATTAATTATATTTTGGTATGATTTTCTCAGCATTTTACTCTCAACCAACACCTGACACTCTCCTATGTTCGTATGCTACCCCTCCCTCCCCCCACTTTTTGGGCAATATTACCCATCCGCCCATCCCCAGCCCCCCTCAACCCGCAAAGCCCCCCCCAAAGGCAACCCCTTGCCCCATTTTATCTCTTCTTTGTGTTCATACTTACCACCAGCTCATCATAAATTCCACCCCTGCAGAGGTCGGCTCACATCCTTCCTCCACCCCCCGATTTCCTGTAAGCCTATCGTTCAGTCTCTAGCACTCTGAGGCAGCTTTCTTATTTCATATCATTGAGGTCATGTAGTATTTGTCCTTCAATGCCTGGGTTGCTTCACTCAACATAAGGTTCTCAAGATTCATCCATGTTATCATGTGTGTTTGTAGTGTATTTGTTCTTACAGCCAAGTAGTATTCCATTGTGTGTATATACCACATTTTATTGATCCACTCATCTGTTGATGGGCATTTGGGTTGATTCCAACTTTTGGCGATAGTGAACAATGCTGCTATGAACATTGGTGTACATATATCAGTTTGTGACCTTGTTTTTAGTTCTGCTGGGTATATACCCGGCAATGGTATTGCTGGGTCATATGGCAAATCTATGGTTAGTTTTTTGAGAAACCGCCAAACTGTCCTCCAGAATGGTTGGATCCTTCTGCATTCCCACCAGCAGTGGATGAGTGTTCCCCTTTCTTCACATCCTCTCCAGCATTTGTATTCTTCTGTTTTTTTTTTTATCTGCCAATCTTATGGGACTAAGATGGTATCTCATTGTAGTTTTGATTTGCATTTCCCTGATAGCTAGAGATTTGGAGCATTTTTTCATGTGCTTTTTAGCCATTTGTATTTCTTCTTTGGAGAAGTCTCTGTTTAAATTTTTTCGCATTTTTTAAATGGGTTGTTTATCTTTTTATTTTCAAGATACTGGAGTTCTTTATATATGCAAGTTATAAGTTTCTTATCAGATGTATGGTTGCCAAATGTTTTCTCCCATTGTGTGGGCTCCCTTTTTATTTTCTTGACAAACTCCTTTGAGGTGCAGAAGGCTTTACTTTTGAGGAGGTCCCATTTTTCTATTTGTTCTTTTGCTGCTTGTGCTTTTGGTGTGATATTCATGAATCCATTTCCTATTACAAGGTCCTGTAGATGTTTCCCTACACTTGCTTTCCAAGGTTTTTATGGTCTTGGCTCTTATATTTAGGTCTTTGATCCATCTTGAGTTGATCTTTGTATAAGGTGTGAGATGGTAATCCTCTTTCATTCTTCTACATATGGATATCCAGTTCTCTAGGCACCATTTGTTGAATAGGCCACTCTCTCCCAGTTGAGAGGGTTTGGTGGCTTTATCAAATATTATATGGCTATATATGTGAGGTTCTATATCAGAGCTTTCAATTATATTCCATTGGTCTGTGTGACTCTTCTTATGCCAATACCATGCTGTTTTCACTACTGTAGCTTTGTAGTATGTTTTGAAGTCAGGTAGTGTGATTCCTCCAATTTTGTTTTTCTTTTTCAATATGTCTTTGGCTATTCGGGGCCTCTTTCCTTTCCAAATAAATTTCATAGTTTTTCTAGTTCCTTAAAGAAGGCTGTGTTGATTTTTATTGGGATTGCATTGAATGTGTAGATCAGTTTTGGTAGGATAGACATCTTAATAATATTCAGTCTTCCTATCCATGAACAAGGAATATTCTTCCATTTATTTAGGTCTTCCTTGATTTCCTTGAACAGTCTTGTATAGTTCTCGGTGTATAAATTTTTTACCTCTTTAGTTAAATTTATTCCTAAGTATTTGATTTTTTATTTACAATTGTGAATGGTATTTGTTTCTTGATTTCCTCCTGATCTTGCTCATTATTGGTGTACAGAAAGGCTACTGATTTTTGCACATTGATCTTATAACCTGCGACTTTACTAAACTCATTTATGAGTTCTAGATGCTTTGTTGTAGATCTCTCAGGGTTTTCTATGTATAGGATCATGTCATCTGCAAATAATGAGATTTTGACTTCTTCCTTTCCAATTTCAATGCCTTTTATATCTGGTTCTTGCCTCAGTGCTCGAGCAAGTACTTCTAAGACAATGTTAAATAGGAGCGGAGACAATGGGCATCCTTGTCTTGGTCCTGACTTTAGAGGGAAGGATTTTAGGATTTCTCCATTGTAAACAATGTTGGCTGTGGGTTTTTCATATATACTCTTTATCATGTTCAAAAAATTTCCTTTTTTTAAGATCTTTTGGAGTGTTTTTATCAAGAAAGGGTGCTGTATTTTGTCAAATGCTTTTTCTGCATCTATAGATATAATTATGTGATTTTTTTCCTTCAATCTGTTTATATGGTGTATTACGTTGATTGATTTTCTTATGTTGAACCATCCTTGCATACCTGGAATAAATCCCACTTGGTCATGGTGTATAATTCGCTTAATGTGTTGTTGAATACGATTAGCAAGTATTTTGTTAAGTATATTTGCGTCTAGGTTCATTAGAGAAATTGGTCTGTAATTTTCCTTTTTTGTGGTGTCTTTGTTTGGCTTTGGTACTAGGGTAATGTTAGCATCATAGAAGGAGTTAGGCAATGTTCCTTCTGTTTCAATTTTTTGGAATAGTTTCAGCAGGATTGGTGTTAGTTCTTTCCGGAATGTTTTGTAGAATTCACCTGTGAAGCCGTCTGGCCCTGGGCTCTTCTTAGTTGGGAGATTTTTAATGACTGATTCTATCTCTCTGCTTGTGATTTGATTGTTAAGATCATCAGTTTCTTCTTTCATCAATATGGGTTGCTTATGTGTTTCTAGGAATTTGTCCATTTCCTCTAAATTGTCATTTTTGTTGGAATATAGTTTTTCAAAGTATCCTCTTATGATAGTCTTTATTTCTGTGGGGTCAGTGGTGATATCGCCTTTCTCATTTCTTATTTTGTGTATTTGCATCTTCTCTCTTTTTTTCTTTGTTAGTCTCGCTAAAGGTTTGTTGATTTTGTTGATCTTCTCAAAAAACCAGCTCTTGGTCTTGTTTATCTTTTCAAGTGCTTTCTTATTTTCTATTTCATTTAGTTCTGCTCTTATCTTTGTTATTTCCTTCCTTTTTCTTCCTGTTGGGTTACTTTGTTGTTGTTTTTCTAATTCCTTCAAATGTGCAGTTAGTTCTTCAATTTTTGCTCTTTCTTCTTTTTTGATATATATATAATATATTAGGCTTCATTTTTGAAGAAGTTTGGACCACAGAGAGGTTCAACTATGGCAGGGGAGGAACGCTGGTGTGGGGTGTTATTGATGGGGGACCCATGGTTGGAAAGGAGTACTCTAGGGTATGTATATAGGGTACATAAAAGTATTCAGATATATCTTGGGTATTTTCATAGCAGTTACAGTTACAAATGACAACTGAGGGAGTGCTGAGTTCCTACCCAGGGGAGCTCTATCAAATCAGCAACAATCCCCCAAGTGCAAGGGCAAAGAAAGTGAAGAAGGATGGTCCAATGATGAGCCCTTGATACTGATGACCATGCTTATGACCCTGTGTGCCTGATGGAACTAGGCCTAGAGCTGCAGGTGCCTAAGAGTTACCTCCTGACCTCCTCCATGTTGCTCAAATGTGGCCACACTCTAAGCCAAACTCAGCATGTAAATGCATTACCTTCCCCCAGCTTGGGACATGACTCCCGCGGGCAGCCACGGCTCCCTCCCGTGCCAGGCCAGGTGGCCTGGTGGTCGCTGTCCCCGGGCCCCTTTGCGTACACCCCCTCCTGGCGCAGGCGCACAGGTGGCTCCTCTGCGCTCTGCGCCCCAGGCCCGGCTGGCACGCAGCTGCCTCTCTTGGCTCCGGGCGGGTTTTCCGCCCCCGCCTCTCCCTCCAGCCAGCCTTCCTTTAGGCCGGTGGTGGGGGGCGCGGGGCAGGTCCTGCCGTCCCAGGAGACTCGCAGAGGTCAGCCCCCTTTCCCCCCACCCACAGCGACCCGGGGAGACGCAGACCCAGCCTTTCCCAAGCCGCCTCCCAGATCCCGGCTCCAGCTCCCAAGTAGGGCGTCTGTCCTTCATTTTCCTTTAACCAACCAGGTAAAGCTGGGGGCCTACAGGGCAGATTAGGGCGCGGCTGGGGCGCACTTCCCCGGGGAGGCAGCCCCAGGGCGCGGGGGTGGGCGGGAGCTGGGCGGTCCCCGGCAGCCGTGGGGGTCCTTCTGCCGCCAGTCGTGGTGAGGATCCGGGGCGGGGGAGGCGCTCGTCGTGGTGCTCAGCGTGGCCTCTGCTGGGCGGGGACCTCAGGGGCGGGGCGGGTCAGCTCTGAGCAGCAGCGCAGCTCGTTTCTCCTGTGCTGATGCGCTTGCTCTGCTCTGCAAACCTGAGCTCCCGCAAATCTCAGTGTTTCATGGGCGTGTGTTTAATCAGATTAAACACGGCTCCAATATGGAATTTTAAAAATCTGTGTTTTCAAAGAAAAACGATTTAAAAAGTAATCTGATTATCCGCTTCCCTGTCCCGACATTTTACCCATCTCCCTGTGGGTAGAGAATGAAAATTCTCTCCATATCTAATCTACTAGAGATTCAGTGTTGGAACTATTTGATAGATTTTTTGGACAGAGGTATTGCTGCAGCTTGCACATTGATTTTGAAATGCACACTGGTGTCTCGAAATAGCCGACTTGTTAGGGGACCTTTCACTGCATTAGGAGTTGAGTTAAATTTACTGATTCATCTATTTTTTATATGACTAAAATTTCGTGGTTCTTTAATCTTTAACTGCAAATAATATCTAAATGTTTAAGGAACACAGTTTCTTCTGTCACCAGAGCATTCTTTTGTAAACTTAGATTTTGAAGAGTTGTTTTTCTGCACCTGATATGGGATCTTCATATCTGCAGAAAATGAGCTCTACCTCCCCCAATACTGAACCTTTTCCACGTGTATTTAAGTCTTTCATGAGTGGTTAATGAAAGATTAGATCAGAAAAGTTTGCTTATAACTGGGAATTATGTAATTGGACTAAAAGAAAACAAATAACTGTCAGTTGGCAAGTACATAGTACTGGTAAGTAATAGGATACTTTTAGCACTGGTAGATTATTTGTTGCATGATTTAAGGTGGGATGAACCCATAGATTTTCCATCTATAAGATTTTTCTGCTCACACACAATGGTAGTCTATACCTAACATTGGTTTTACTAAAGTGTTTATTTGAGTTTATACATACATGACCATAAATGCCTAGTATGTGCCACATCCTATTCTACATGATTAATATGTTTTAAGTCATTTCATCCTCCAGGCAATCCTGGGTGGGAGGTGCTATAACTGGCCTAATTCCTAACGGAGGGAAATCTAGTTTCAGGCATTTGGTAAATAACTTTTTAAATACATTTTTCTGATCATATTAATTCAATTATGAACCATTTCTTTAAGCACTTCTGGGAGGATCTTCACTTGCTCACTTAATTGACTGTCATGTCATTTCATATAATAATTTTAAAAATCATCAATTCAGGGTGACATTCCTGTACTGTTATTTGTATCCATAATTATGCTAAGCTTAATATTGTGCATTTCTTTATTTGGAAATGTAGGGTTACCCAGTTTAAAAAGAAAGCAGGTTATGTTTGTGACTATTTCTTCTCTGTCTGATTTTACCCAAAACCTGTTCATGTATTATTCTCCTTTTATCACCAAATACTTATAATTCATTCCATTTAATCATTATAGTTTCCTGGCATTCACTAACTAGAGTGAGTTATAAATCAGGGGAATGGAAAGTTCTATGCCATAGCTATGACCTGCTTGGGAGTCCTCGGAAATGCCAGAACACAGTCCTACATCTGTGAGTGGAACGGTGGGTAATGCTGCATGATTTCCTGCCGAAAACCTCCCCTTGCCAATTTCACGTTTGAACCACTGCTATGAAAAGAATGTTTTTCAGCAATTCTAGCCTTATCATATGCCCAATTTCAGAATCTTGTAGAGGTCTGACTCCCCAAGCCCAGGGCATAAGGCATCCCAAAGAGGGGTGAGCTCCTGGGTGTGGCCGTCTGGTTCTGTGGTCCAGGGGTTGTCTCTGGTGGTTCACCCCACTTTCCCACAGAACTCAATGTGTGTGACATCATCAGACACTGGGAGAAAAGACTGCAGTTCAGGTGTGGCCCTCGGCGGGGTCTTCACAGGGAGAGATGTGCTGCACAAGGATTTAGGGAAGGAAATGCATTATTAGCATTTTTGTCCAATCATGGGGGATATGGGGGATAGGAATTTGGGAAAGTGGATGGAACACAATTTAGGTATTCTTTTACAAATCACCAGAAGTTTCTTGTTTAAAGAAAAATAAAAGCATCAACTCTGTTGGGATTTGGGCAGTGAAATATCTTTGGAACTACTTCATGGACAAGTTGGAAACTTTAATTTGGTTCCATTATTGATGATGTATGTCATGGGGCCACTTTGAAGCATGAAAAAATGTGATGTGGATTTTTTTTTTTGTAACAGTAGTTTCTCATCCCCTTTAACTGCTCTACCATGTGTGTGTGTGTGTATTTATTATTATGTCTTTAAATGACACCATTACTCTTTATGAAAGTTCTGTAGTGCCATGGCAGAGCTTTGACTCAGGGAGGAAAGTTTTTTGTTTTTATTTTAGTGAAGATATACTTTATTTTATTTTTTACACTTTTTAAATTAAAGTTAATAGATCATGAAGAATGATACATTAAAAAACACAAACAAAAAAACTTAAGAAACATAAGAGGTTCCCATATACCCTGCTCCCCACCCCCTACCCCGTCATTTTTGTAACTTGTATTTTTTGAAGATATATACATCACAAAAAAATGTTACATTAAAAAATATAAGAGATTCCTGTATAACCCCCCCACCCCTCCCACACCAACAACCCCCCTGATCATTGCAACACCCTCATCTCACTCACTGAGCACATTTTGGGGCTCTGCTGCACTACACAGATGATAGTTTACCCTGTAGTTTACACTCTCCCCCAGTACATTCAGTGGGTTATGGCAGGATATATAATGTTCAGCATCTGTCCCTGCAATGTCATTAAGGCAACTCAAAATCCCAAAAATGCCCCCACATCACAGCTCTTCTACAACTCCCTGCCCTCAGCAACTACTGTGGCTACTTTCTCCACCTCGATGCTAAAATTTCTTCTATTCGTAGTCACAAAATTTTTATAGTAGAATATCAGTAAGTCCACTCTAATCCATATTTTATTCCTCCATTGTGTGGTCACTGGGATGGTGATGTCCACTCCACCTCTAGATCAAGAGGGGGCTTAGATTCCACATGGATGATGGATGCAATTCCTCTGCTTGTAGTTGTTGGCACTCTTGATTCCTTGGTGTGGTGTTTGACCATCTTCACCTCCCTGTTAGCTGACCTGGGTAAGTCCAATGAACCAGAGAGTAGGAGTTGCCACTCTGCTGAGGCTCAGGGCCCAGCTGGTACATGGGCAGTACAGAGATTCAAGTCCCCTGAGTAAGCACGATGCCTAGCACCAACCACAGGTTCAGTAAAAGTGACAAGAGGCGTGTGTAGGAAGGTCACATCTGAGTTCAACTCCATCACACTCAGGAGCACAAATTCCAAAGTAGGGCCCTCCAACATGGCACAGAACTCCAAGTCCATCTGCCATGACCATATACCCTGTGGCCCTCCATAGCCTTCAGGAGAACCAGCACCAGGGTTGTATCTACTTTGGCTCTTTCTGGGGTCCTGCTGAGGTGTGCGTAAGCGTGACCCCTCTGATGACCTCCCGACTCTTTTTGGAAGACTCTTAGCCATATAAACTCATTTGTCTTTGCCATTTCCCCCTTTTACTCAAGGTCAAAAAGCAGTTTTTAATACTGGATCTGCTTGTAGGCTGAGATATTCTGCTGGTCTGAGTTGACCCTTTTATTCAAGGTCTCTTTCTAGTTGCATCACCAGTTAGTGACTGGTAGTAATCGGAGGACAGGGTTTTAATCCCAGGACTATAATAAGCCCCATGACCTCAGAGAAATCACCTAAACCTTCTGAACCTCAGTTTCTTCATTTGGAAAATGAGACTAATACCTCCTTCATAAGGTTGGGGACATTTATTAAATGTAGAAATGAATGTTAAGTGGCTAACAGTCCTTGGCAAATGTGGGTTGTTCAACAAATGTTACTTCCCTTTCTTTTCTCTAATTAAATAAAAGGTGAATCAGAAAAAATTATTTCAAATTCGAGAATTTCAGAACATTCTTTGAAGACTGAATTCCCTCCACTGAACCGGTGAGTTAAGCAAGCCATTGTCCCCCTTAAAAGCACCTGTTTTTCATATTATACTATGTTTAAGCTTCAGTTCATATATAGTGTTGAATATATGCAGGCCAAATAGGGTTGTAAACTCCAAGGGAACATCCAAATACCTTTGTTGCCCTGAAATTTAATTGTGTAGAATTTTGATTGACTAAGTAGGACACAGGCTGGGGTTTAGAGATAAATACTATGCCAAGCAGAGACTTTGGTTTTAAGGGTATTTTTACTCATAGGTGATTGGTGCTCTCTTCTTAAAACTTCTCCATAGCTGTTTACGAATAAATAAGAATCCTGTGGAACGTGAAGCAGTGGCGTTCAGCACACACAGAAACTCCGTCTGACTCAGTGGAGTTGAGCTCTGCCTGGCCTCGCTGCTGGGGCCCATTGAGCTGTTCAAGTGCGAGGAGGTCGATGCCCCTAAAGCAGTCGTCCATGGTATGTAACTTCCTGTTAGAGCTGGCTCTGTAATCTCATAGCTGGTAGATCCAGTTCAATGCAGGGAATGGTCTAAATAAGGATTCTTAAAGCTGAGAGTTGGACAGCCTCAAGACAGTAACACAGGGATGCCTTGTTTTATGCAGTTTGTGGGGTCTTGGAAAGCTGTTTATAAACAGAATTTTTGCAATTCAAAGTATAAATTGAAACGCTATCATGACTCATAAAGTGAAGGATCTTCTTTTATAGGTGTAAAGCATAGGTAATTTTGTGAGCATAAATATGTAGCCCCAAACTTGTTTAAGACACAGACTCCATTATAAGACTCAACTTTTGTTCCTTCTCAAATTCTTATATATAAATTAGTAAAATTAATGTACAAACTTCAAGGAAGGTAAAATCATCCTTACAGTAAATAAAAGAGGCTATTAATAGATAGTCTTGGAAACTAATTTCCTTTCTTTCTCAAAAGAAAGAAAATAGGCATTAAATTTCTTAACTGACTAGACGCCTGTGAATGTGTGTGGGGGTGTATCTAGGGATGGACACTCTATGCCAATATTTTCCTTGTTTTGTTTTCATCTACTTATATTTTTTAGAAATCAGTTGCTGCTAATGCAGTTGTGCAGAAAGTGAAGGAGGCATTTGAAGAGAACCGAAAGAGCCCAGTGGAGTTTAAGACACAAAGTTCAGTAGCTCATTGCTACTCTGGTTTCCCCAACAAGAGGCACCCTGAACTTTATGAATTCTTCTGCCCCAAAAGAGTCAGGGATCACCTAATCTTAGGATTTTTCTTTATTTCTCTCTTTTTTAAAGAGAGAGCTGCTCTCTGGCTGTTGGGAGGCAAGTGCTTTAATGATGTGTGTTTGACTGTTCTGGTTTTCCATTCTTTTATCTTCAACCTTGTGTTGGTTTAGGTAAGTCTCTAGTGAATAGAATACTGTGCATTTTGTTTAATTCAATTTGATAATCATTATCTTTGACTGGAAAGTTTAGGTTGTTTATATTGATTGTGATTACAGTTACATTGAATTCTTTTCTATCTTGTATTTTTATTAATAATTTTTGTTAGAAAAGTAGGTTTACAGGAATTTCATGTGTAAAATATATAAAATACAGTTTCCTTCTATCAGCCAATTATTAACATCTTGCATTAGTGTAGTACATTTGTTATAATTCCTGAAAGAACATTTTAATAATTATACTATTAACTATATCCATTGTTTACAAATAGAATTCATTCACTGTGTTGTATAGTCCTACATTTTATCTTTTAATTTTTATTCTAATAGTATACATATGAACTAGAGGTTCCCCTATTAACCACATTTACATATATAATTCAATGCTGTTAGTTACAGTCACAATGTTGTGTTACAGTCACCACCATCCATTACCAAAACTTTATAGTTACCTGAAATAGAAATTCTGTACAATTTAAGTATTAACTCCATTCCCTACTCTAACGCAGCCCCTGGTAATGTTTATTCCAGATTCTGACTCTATGAATTTGCGTATTCTAATTATTTCATATAAGTTATGTCATATAATATTTTCCTTTTATGTCTGGCTTATTTCTATCAATATGATATGGTCAAGGATCACCCATACTGTTGCATGAATCAGAACTTCATTCTATTTTTTTAAAGATAGATTTATTTATTTCTGCTCCCCCCACACCCCGCTTTATTTTCACTTGGTGTGTCTGTTCTTTGTGTGCTTGTCTTCCTTTTAGGAGACACTGGAAACTGAACCCAGGACCTCCCATGTGGGAGGGAGACATGTAATTGCTTAAGCCACCTCCACTCTCTGCTTTGTTGTATCTCTCCTTATTTTTTCCTCCTTATGTCTCTTGTTGTGTCATCTTGTGTCAGCTCACCAGGCCAGTCCACCACATCAGCTTGCTGTCTTGCTCATCTCTTTAGAAGGCAAGGGGAATTGGACCTGGGTCCTCCCATGTGGTAGGCAAGAGCTCAATCACTTGAGCCAAATGGACTTCCTTCTTCATTCCTTTCTTTTTTTTTTCATTTTTTCTTCTTTATTTCTTTTAAATGTTACATTAAAAAAATAAATATGAGGTCCTCATATATCCCCAGTTCCCCTCACCCCACTCCTCCCACATCAACAACCTCTTCCATCATCGTAGCACATTCATTGTACCCGGTGAATGCATTTTGGAGCACTGCTGCACCACATGGACAGTGGTCTACACTGTAGTCTACACTCTCCCTCAGTCCAACCAGTGGGCCATGACAGGACACACAATACCCAGCATCTGTCCCTGCAGCAGCACCCAGGACAACTCCAAGTCCTGAAAATGCCCCCATATGGTATCTCTTCTTCTCTCTCCCTACCATCAGCAGCTACTGTGGCCACTTTCTCCATATCAGTGCTATAATTTCTTCCATTACTCATCACAGTAGTTCCACAGAAGAACACCAGTAAGTCCACTCAAAATTCATATTCTATTATTCCATCCTGTGGACACTGGGATGGCTATGTCCAGTTCCCCACTACATCAAGAGGGGGCTTATGTTCCACATGGATGATGGATGCAATTCTCCTGCTTGCAGTTGTAGGCACTCTTGGCTCCCTGGTGTGGTGGTTGACCTTCTTCACCTCTCCGTTAGCTGGCCAGGGTAAGTCCAATAAACCAAAGGATACAAGTTGCAAATCTGCTGAGGCTCAGGGCCCAGCTGTCACATGGACAGTCCAGAGATTCAGGTCTTCTGAGTATACACCAATGCCAATGCCAACCACAGGTCCGGGAAAAGTAACAGAAGAGGCATGTGTAGAAAGGTCATTTCTGAGTCCAACTCCATCACACTCAGGAACACAAACTCCAAAGTAGGGCCAACTGACATGGCACTGAACTGAGGCATAGAGTCTTCTGCTATGACCATAGAATCTGTGGGTATCTGTAGCCCTCAGGAGAATCAGTAACTGAGTTTTTATATACTTTGGCTGTCTCTGATACCCTGCTGAAGGATGTGTAAGTGTTACCATTCTGATGACCTCCCAACTTTTTGGAGACTCATAGCCATATAAACTCATTTGTCCTTTCCATTTCCCCCTTTTTTCCAAAGTCAAAAAGCAGTTTTTAACACTGATATTACATGTAGACTGAGATATTCTGCTGGTATGAGTTGACCCTTTTATTCAAGGTCTTTTTCCAGTTACATCATCAGCTGATGCTTGGTTGTAAGCCCTTGGTGCCAGGGTGGCTCATCCCCGGATGTCATGTCCCACGCTGGGGGGAAAGTAATGCATGTACATGCTGAGTTTGACTTAAAGAGTGGCCACATTTGAGCAACATGAAGGATCTCAGGAGGTAACTCTTAGGCACCCTGCAGCTCTAGGCCTAGTTCATATTTCAAGCACACAGGCTCACAATTGTAGCAGTATCAAGGGCTCATTGTTGGACCTACCATCTTTATTGTACTTGGGGCTTTGTTGCTATTCCATTAGGAATGTCATAGAGACGCCTTGGCTAGGAACTCAGCACTACCTCAGTTGTCATTTTTAATTGAAACCACTATGAAAATATCCAAACATTTTTATGTACCCTGTATATATGCCGTGGAGAACTCCCTCCCACCCATGTGCCCCCTATCAATAACACCCCACACCTGTGTTCCTCCCCTGCCATAGTTGAACTTCTCTGTAGTTTTAAACTTCTTTAAAAATGAAGCCTAATATATTGCCAGGTTCCATTAACAGTAAAATAGAATATAGTGATGGTTTTAAAGGTTAGACATAGAATACATACTAATTTAGAACAATGAAAGTAAAAATAAATTGGGGTATCAAAAAATGAAAGAACGAAAAAGCTTTATTTTTGACATTTTGCCTTTCATCACTGCTGTAGGTGTTACCCCATATGTACAGTGGCAAGGCAATTTATTCCATTTCTTCCTCAGTGTCTACATCCTTTATTCTTTTTTTTCCTAATTATTAAGTTTGTCTTCACAAAAGTTTTAGATCACAGTAGTTCACATATACAATATGTTACTCCCACATATCCAACATCAAACGCTTTGTCCCTTCTGAAACAAAGATCTTTCTTCATGTTCATATTATATTTGCTGCAGCTGATGTACAGATATTGAAACAATAGCTGTCAAACTTGGTTCCATTTGGGTTTACATTATGGTTTATATTTCAGACTATACAATTGTCTAAAATTTTAGTTATCTTATGTTTTATATTATGGTTTACATTTTAGCCTATAGACTTTTATACATTTTTTATGTAATTTAACATGTGCTATAGCCATCATTGCATGATCTTGTGGAACACTTCCACTGCCCCACAGTTACACTGATTCCACCTATTCAATACCTCTTTCCCCTCCACTCAGGGCCCACTGTGACAATCAGTCTTCATTACTTGAAGGACCATATTCAGAGATACTTGCAACAATGTTGAGGGCTTGACATACTGGACTGTGCTAATCCTTTGGGATTCACCAGTTCTCCCGAGAGATACAATTCCCTCTGTTTGAGAACATCAGTCCTTCCCAGGATGTGGGTATACCATCACTCTCATTGTATGGGTCTCCACCCAATGATAAAACCCACTATGAAAAAATCACTTCTCACACACTACCTAGAAGCTTGCCCTGTGTCAGATGCCCCCCCTTAAGCATCTGAAACAGGTAATCTTCCTTATTATATTTTCTAAAGAGTTTTCTCTACATTATAATTTCAACCACATACCTGACAATCTCCTATGTTCAAATATTCTTCCCCTACCTCCCCCCAGTTTCTTGGGGCATCTGAACCATCCTCCCATCCCTAGTCCCCCTCAAGCCCACAAAGCCCCACCCAAAGGTGTCCCTATGCCCCCCTCATTTTATCCTGTCTCTGTACAAATACTTACCTTCAGTTTGTCATAGATTTCACCCATGTAGGAGTCAGCTCACAAACTTCTTCTATACCCCAGCTTCCTTTAAGCTTATCATCCAGTCTCTAGCTTTCTGAGGCAGCTTGGTTTTCTTATTTCATATCAGAGAGGTCAAGTAGTATTAGTCCTTCAATGCCTGGGTTGCTTCACTTAACGTAAGGTTCTCAAGATTCATCCATGTTATCACATGTGTTTGTACTGTATTTGTTCTTATAGCTGAGTAGTATTCCATTGTATGTATATACTACATTTTATTTATCCATTCATCTTTTGATGGGCATTTGGGTTGATTCCAACTTTTGGCAATAGTAAATAGTGCGTCTATGAATATTGGTATGCATATATCAGTTTGTGTCCTTGTTTTCGGTTCTCTTAGGCATATACCCAGCAGTGGAATTGCTGCGTCATATGGCAAATCTATAGATAGTTTTTTGAGAAACTGCCACACTGTCCTTTAGAATGGCTGGATCCTTCTGCATTCCCACCAGCAGTGTATGAGTGTTCCTATTCCTCCACATCCTCTCCAGCACTTGTAGTCTTCTGATTTTTTGATAGCTGCCAGTCTTATGAGTCTTATGGGAGTAAGAGGGTATCTCATTGTTGTTTGATTTGCACTTCCCTAATAGCTAGTGGTTTTGAGCATTTTTTCATGTGTTTTTCACCCATTTGTATCTTCTTTGGAGAAGTGTCTGTCTTTTTATTTTCAAGATACAGGAGTTCTTTATATATGCAGAGTATAAGTCTCCTATCAGGTATATGGTTACCAAATATTTTTCCCATTGTGTAGGCTATCTTTTCATTTTCTTGGCAAACTCCTTTGAGGTGCAGAAGGCTTTAATTTTGAGGAAGTCCCTTTTATCTATTTGTTCTTTTGCTGCTTGAGCTTTTGGTGTGAAGTGAATGAAGATGTTTCCTATTACATGGTACTGTAGATGCTTCCCTACATTGCTTTCCAAGGTCTTTATGGTCTTGTCTCTTATATTTAGGTCTTCTATCCATCTTGAGTTGATTTTTGTATAAGTGTATGAGTTGGTAATCATCTTTCATTCTTTTACTATAGATATCCACTTTTCCAGGCACCATTTGTTGAAGAGGCCATTCTCTCCCAGTTGAGAGGGTTTGGTGGCCTTGTTGAATACCATGTGGCTGTATATATGAGGATCTATATCTGAACTCTCAATTCAGTTCCATTGGTCAGTGTGTCTATCCTTGTGCCAATACCCTGCCATTTTCACTACTGTAGCTTTGTAGTATGTTTTGAAGTCAGGTAGTGTTATTCCTCCAATTTCATTTGTCTTTTTCAATATGTCTTTGGCTATTCGGGGCCTCTTTCCTTTCCAAATAAATTTCATAGTTTTTCTAGTTCCTTAAAGAATGCTGTGTTGATTTTTATTGGGATTGCATTGAATGTGTAGATCAGTTTTGGTAGGATAGACATCTTAATAATATCTGGTCTTCCTATCCATGAACAGGGAATATTCTTCCATTTATTTCGGTCTTCTTTGATTTCGTTGAACAGTGTTGTGCAGCTTTCTGTGTAGAAGTCTTTTACATCTTTAGTTAAATGTATTCCTAGGCATTTGATTTTTTTATATACTATTGTGAATGGTATTTGTTTCTTGATTTCCTCCTCAGATTGCTCATTATTGGTGTACAGAAATGCTACTGATTTTTGTGCGTTGATCTTGTAACCTGTGAATTGACTGAACTTGTTTTAAGGTCTAGAAACTTTGTTGTATACTTCTCAGGGTTTTCTATGTATAGGATCATATTATCTGCAAATAGTAAAATTTTGACTTCTTCCTTTCCAGTTTGGATGCCTTTTATGTCAGGTTCTTGCCTCTGTGCTCGAGCAAGTACTTCTAAGAGTATGTTGAATAGAAGGGGTGATAGTGGGCATCCTTGTCTCATTCCTGATCTTAGAGGGAAAGATTTTAGGATTTCACCATTGTAAATGATGTTAGCTGTGGGTTTTTCAATTATACCCTTTACCATGTTCAGAAAGTTTCCTTCTATTCTGACCTTTTGCAATATTTTAATCAAGAAATGATGCTGTATTTTGTCAATGATTTTTTCCCCTTCAATCTGTTTATGTGCTGTATTACATTAATTGATTCCCTTATGTTGAATCATCCTTGCATACCAGGAAGGAAACCCGCTTGATCATGGTGTATAATTCACTTAATGTGTTGTTGAATATGATTAGCAAGTACTTTGTTGAGGATTTTCACACCTATGTTCATTAGAGAGATTGGTGTGTAATTTTCCTTTCTTGTGGTCTCTTTGTTTGGTTTTGGTACTAGAGTAATGTTGGCATCATAGAATGAGTTAGGCAATGTTCCTTCTGTTTCAGTTTTTTGGAAGAATTTAAGCAAGATTGGTGTTAGTTCTTTCCCGAATGTTTGGTAGAATTAACCTGTGAAACCTTCTGGTCCAGTGCTCTTCTTAGTTGAGAGGGTTTTAATGAGTGATTCTATCTCTTTATTTGTTATTGGTTTATTGAGATCATCAATATCTTCTTTCATCAATGTAGGCTGCTTATGTGTTTCTAGGATTTTGTGCATTTCCTCTAAGTTGTCCTTGTTGGAATATAGTTTTTCAAAGTATCCTCATATGATAGTCTTTATTTCTCTGGGGTCAGTGGTGATATCTCCTTTCTCATTTCTTATTTTAAGTATTTGCATCTTCTCTCTTTTTTCTTTGTTAGTCTTGCTAAGGGTTTGTCAACTTTATTGATCTTCTCAAAGAACCAGCTCTTGGTTGTTTTGTTTTTTTTTTTTTAATTTTTTCAAGTGCCTTCTTATTTTCTATTTCATTTAGTTCTGCTCTGATCTTTGCTATGTCTTTCTTTCTTCTTCCTTTAGGTTTAGTTTTTTTTTTTTAATACTAATTCCTCCACGTGTGCAGTTAGTTTTTCAATTTTTGCTCTTCTTTTTTGATGTCTGAATTTAAGGCTATAAATTCCTCTCTCATTACGTTTTTGCTGCATATCATAAGTTTGGATATGTTATATTATCATTTTCATTTGTTTCAAAGTAATTATTTATTTATTTTGAGATTTTCTCCTCAATCCACTGTTTTTCTAAGAGTATGCTCTTTAACTTCCAAATCCTGGTGCCAAATCTGGGTCTCTGGCCCTTGCAAATTTCCAGCTTCATTCCATTGTGGTCAGAGAAATTATTTCATATGATTTCAATCTTTCTGAGTTCATAGAGAATTTTTCTGTTGCCTAGTATGTGGTCTATCCTTGAGAATAATCCATGTGCACCTGACAAAAATGTGTATCTTGCTCTATTTGGGTATAATGTTCTGTATATGTCTGTTAGGTCCAGTTCTCTAATATATTGTTTAAAGTCTTTGTTTCTTTATTGATTCTCTTTTGAGATGTTCTGTCCAAAGTTGATAGTGGTGTAGTAAAGTCCCCCATTATAATTGTAGAGGCATCTATTCCTTCACTTAGTTTTCCCACTGTTTGCCTCATGTATTTGAGGACACACTATTTAGGAGCATAAATGTTTGATTGTTCTTTCTTCTTGAAAGATTATCCATTTCACTAATATGTAGTGTCCATCTCTGTCTCTCACAATTGTTTGCATTTAAAGTCTATTTTGTTTGATATTAATATAGCTACTCCTGCCCTTTTTTGGTTATTCTTTGCTTGTAAGATTGTTTTCCAGCCATTCACTTTCAACCTTCTTGAATCTCTGGGTCTAAGATGTGTTTCTTGTAGACAGCATATAGACGGTTGTATTTCCTTATCCAATCATCCAGTCTGAGTCTTGACAGGGGAGTTTAATCCATTGACATTCAGTGTTATTAATTTCAAGGAATTATTTATATTAGCCATATTTCTTTGGATTTGTATTTGTCATATTTTTTTTTCTGTTTTTGTATTTTTAGTTGCTCTTACACAGTCCTCCAACTCTGTCTCTCTTGTTTTTTTCTTTCTTCCTGCAGAACTCCCTTTAGTATTTCTTGAAGGGCAGGGTTCTTGTTGACACACTCTCTTAGTTTCTGTTTATCTGTGAATATTTTGAACTCTCCATCATTTTTGAATGCTAACTTTCCTGAGTAGAGTATTCTTGGTTGACAATTTTTTTCTTTTAGTACTTTGACTATAACACACCACTGCCTTCTCATGGTTGCAGATGAGAAATCAGCACTTAATCTTTGGAGCCTCCTTTGTATATGATTTTTCTCTTTTCTTTTGCTGCTTTTAGTATTTTCTCTTTGTCTTGAGCATTGGATAATTTGACAAGTATATGTCTTGGGGTAGGCCTGTTGGGATTTATGCTGATTGGGGCGCAGTATGCTTCCTGGACATGTACATCCATCTCCCTCAATAGGTTTGAGAAGTTTTCAGCCATTATTTCCTCCAACACTGCTTCTCTCCCCTTTCCCTTCTCTTCTCCTTCTGGGATGCCTATAATGCATATGTTTGTGCATTTTGCATTGTCATTCAGGTCTCTATGTCCCTGCTGGATTTTTTCTATTTTTATCGATCATTTCTACTATCTGTTTGATTTCAGATGTACTGTCTGCTGCATCACTTAATCTCTCCTCTGCCTCTTCAAGTCTGCTGTCTTTTGCTGACAGTGTATTTTTGATTTCTTGAATTGTGCTGTTCATCACCATTATATCCATTACCCTTTATGTATTTTTACAATTTCTTCTATATTCTCTCCAAGTGTTTTCTTCATATTTTTAATCTCTTCCTTCACTTCATCAAATTGGTCCCTAATATATGTGTTGAAAGCTTTAATTATTTGTTTGATGTTCAGCTTCTCTTCCTGGTTTTTAGTTTGTTCTTTGAATTGGGGCATGTTTTCCTGATTATTTGTTTGGTTTGTAGGTTTTTGTTGTTCTCTGGTTATCATTTTATCTTGATGGGTTTAATCAGTTGCTTAGCTTCTTATGTAGTTTGGAGTTTAATTAGTTGTTCTTGCATGCGTGTTAAGTCTTATATTTGTCACTTTGTTCATCTTATTCTATTTCCTTGACGTTGGCTAAATGCACTTGAAGGAAAAATATTAGGGCCAGAGAAAGCAAAGGAGTAAGAAAAGGAAATGAATAATAGTAGTATTGATAGTAAATTTTAACTGAGGAACCATGTGAGATCTAGGAGAATGGATATTAGACTCATGTAAGCTATATAGACTTATAACAGTAAGAAAAGTAGAATAAGTATAATGAGACAGTAAACTGAATATGGGGAGGAATATAGTGTGAATTAAAAGTCCAGTGTGTTCAGGAGAGAGGGAAAGAGAAAAGAAAGACAATAATATAAAGAGTGAATATAAGACAGAAAACAGAACAAAGGTTTAGAAATAAAAAGTCAGAAAAATTGGGGGGGGGACAAAGAGAGGTATAATGTAAGAGAAACAATAAATGATGGAGGATAGAAAGATGTAGAGGAAAGGGGATAATGTTGGTGGCCAAAATCAATACACAGAGAAAAGAGGAAATGGAGGATGAGGAAATACAGCAAATGTGAAGTGCTCCCTGCAGCATCTAATATATAAAAAAAAAAAAGAGAGAGAGAGAAAGAAAGAAAAAAAGGGGGTGGGAGGCCAAAGGGAGTGGAAGCAACCAAGAAAAAGAAAGAGAAAGGAAAAAAAAAGAAAGAAAAAAAGGCCTTGGGGGAATAAATAGGAAGGAAAAACAAGAAGACAAACCAACAAAATACCAGACAAAGTTTCAAGCAAGAATCCTCTTTGCAGTTAAATGAAATGCTTAGGAATCTGACGGTCCCCTTTCTCCCTTCCTCACTTCCCTCTCTCCCAGGGCAGCAGGAAAGCTACCTGACAGATCCAGTAAGGGATTCAAGCGCATCCTTGTTAAATCAGCTCAGCACAGAAAACAATGACTCTTACTTTCCAGAGAGAGAGCACCCATACCTCACCAGGAACCCCAAGTAAGCTATTGGAAGCTTTGAAGCACCTCCTATAGTCCCTCTCCCTTAGGTGTGCTACCAGAGGGCTAGTTGATTTTCTGACTCCACCTTCTCCCAGACAAATTTTCCTATCCAAGGGTATTTAGGTAAATTTTTCTTAGCAGATTCACCACTCCTTTCTTCCCAGGCTCTCCCAAGCCAGCTACTATGCTCCTCCAAGCACAAAAAATTTTTAAAATGTGGGGAGGTGACCAGAAAATTGAACCCACACTCACCTGGCCCCTCTGCTGCACCTCCCACTGAATCCCTCCCACTCAGGGAGTCAGTCCAAAACCGGTGGGCTAGGGCAATCCCGGACCTCTAGGAGCTCTGGACTCAGGAAAGGGGAGTCCAGGACACTGCAGATTCAGGGTGTGTATGTGGACTGTGGGCTATGGGGGCTTAGGGGACACTGACCTGGGACCATGCATCTGGGGATCATGGGGCCCAGGATGCCTCCACACAACTTACAGTTCTCAGGGAACACTGCGGCCCCCAACCCTAGGGGGAAGGGTCCCGCCTCTCCACAGCTTCTGAACTCTGTGCTTGTAACCCGCAGTTCTCCCTTTAGCAGGCACTGCTTCTGTCACAGTCTCTCCAAATCAACGTCCATACACCTCCTGCCTTGCAAGCCCCCAAAACAACCCACTCCAGCAAGACTCCAACCCCACTTGCCGCTTCTTTTCAGGAGAGACTGTGAGGTCCCTTTACTCAGATGTCATCTTGCCCTGCCTCCTCTTCAATCCTTTTTAATGCCAAGTAATATTCATTGTATTTGTACACCACATTTTATTTATCCATTCATTGGTGGATGGGAACTTGGGTTGCTCCCATCTTTTGGCAGTTGTGAAAAATGCCTTTGTGAACATCAGTTTGCAAATATTTGTATGATTTCCTGCTTTCAGTCTTTGGATATATACCCTGGGTGGGATTGCCAGGTCAATGTTAGTTTTATACTTTGCTTTCTGCAGAACTGCCAAACTGTCTTCCACAGTGCCTGCACCATTTTACCAGCAATAAATGTCTTCCTATTTCTACACATTCTTGCCAACATGTGTAATTTTCTCCTTTTTTAAAATGTAGTAACCTTTCTAGTGAGTGTGAAACAGTATCTCATGGTTTTGACTTTAATTTCCCTAATACCTAATTATGTTGAGCATCTTTCCATGTGCTTTTTGGCCATTTGTGTATCATTGAAAAAATGCATATTCAAACCATTTTTTGATTAGGTTGTTTGCCTTTTTTTGGTTGAGTTGTAGGATTTCTTTATATTTTCTGGATGTTAAACCCTTATAGGGAAGTGGGTGTAGCTCTTTGGTTGAGGGTCTGTTTCCCATATACAAAGTCCCAAGTTAAATCCCTGGAACATCCTAAAAATAACCAACTAACTAACTAAATAAATACAGTCTCATAGGATATGTGGTTTCCAAATATTTCCTCCCATTCAGTAGGTTGTCTTTTCACTTTCAGGATAAAATGCTTTGATGCACAAAAGTTTTAAATTTTGATGTGTTCCCATTTATCTTTTTTTTCCCCCCTTTGGTGCTTGTGCTTTGAGTATAAAGTCTAAAAACCATTGTTTAACACAAGATCCTGAAGATGATTTCCTACATATTCTTCTAGGAGTTTTATAGTCCTGGTTCTTACATTTAGGTCTTTAATCTATTCTGAATTAATTTTTGTATATGGTGTGAGATAAGGGTCCTTTTTCATTCTTTTGCATATGGATATCCAGTTCTCCCAACACCAATTGCTTGAAGAGACTATTCTTTCCCAATGGAGTGTACTTGGCATCCTTGTCCAAAATCAATTGGCCACAGAGATAAGAACCTATTTCTGAACTCTCCACTTGATTCCTTTGGTTTATATATCTATCCTTGTGTCAGTACCATACTCTTTTGACCCCTGCATCATTGTAATTAAGTTTCAAGGTCAGGAAATGTGTGTCTTCCAACTTTGCTCTTCTTTTTCAATATAGTTTTGGCTATTTGGGGGCCTTATCCTTCCAAATAAAATTTGATAATTGGCCTTTCTTTTTCTACAAAGTAAACTTGGAATTTTGATTGGGACTGTGTTGAATCTGTAAATCACTTTGGGTAGAATTGGTATCTTAACGCTATTCAGTCTTCCAGTCCATGAGCATGGAATGATCTTTCATTTATTTAGATCTTCTTTGAAAACTTTTAGAAATATTTTGTAGTTTTCTGTGTAAAGTTCCCTTATATCCCTGGTTAAATTTCTTCCTAGATATTTGATTCTTCTAGTTGCTATTGTAAATGGATTTTTTTTTCTTGATTTCCTCCTCAGCTTGCTTATTGCTAGTGTATAGACACACTGCTGACTTTTGAGTGTTGATCTTGTACCCCATCACTTTGTTGTACTCATTTATTATCCATAGTAGCCTTGTTATTGATATGTTGGGACTTTCTACATATAGGATCATGTCATCTGTAAAGAATGAAAGATTTACTTCTCCAATTTGGATCATTTTTATTTATTTTTCTTGCCTAACTGTACTTGCTAGACCTTTCAGTACAAAGCTAAATAACAGTAGTGACAGTGGACATCCTTGTCTTGTTACAGATCTGAGAGGGAAGGATTTTAGTCTTTCACCATTGGGAATTATGTTAGCCCTTTGTCTTGCTGAGGAAGTTTCCTTCTAATTCCTGTTTTACTAAGTGTTTTCATTAAGAAATGATGCTGGATTTTGTCAGGCATCTTTTCTACATCTATAAAAGTGATCATATGTTTTTACCTTTGTTCTGTTAATATAGTTTATTACATTAATTGATTTTCTTTTGTTCACCCACCCTTGCATACCAGTGATAAATCCCACTTGTCCATGGTGTATAATTCTTTCAATATGCTGTTTGATTTACTTTGCTGGTATTTTTTTGAGGATTTATGCATCTACATTCATAAGAAAAGTTGGTCTGTAAATTTCTTTTCTTGTATCTTTATCTGGCTTTGAAATTAGGGTGATGTTGGCCTCATAATGTAAGTTAGGTTCCCTCCTTTTAAATTTTGTGGAAGATTTTGAGCTTAATGGGGATTACTTCTTCTTGGAATGATTGGTAGAATTCCCCTGTGAAGCTGTCTGGTCCTGGGCTTTTCTTTGTTGGGAGGTTTGATGACTGACTCAATCTCTTTATTTGTAATTGGTCTTCTGAGATCTTTCTCCAAGAGTCAGTGTAGGTTGTTTGTGCTTTTCTGGGAATGTGTCCATTTCATTTAAGTTGTCTAATTTGTTATATAGTTTTTCAAAATATCCTCTTATGGTCCATTTTTATTTTTGTGACATCAATAGTAATGTCACCCCTTACTTCTCATTTTATTTGCATATTTTTCCCTCATCATTCTATCTAAAGCTTTTTCAATTTTATTCATCTTTTCATAGAACCAACTTTTGGTTTTGTTAATGTCTCTATTAGTTTTTTCTTTTTAAATTTTCTTAGTGTTACATATATATATATATTTATCCCCCCACTCCTTTTGGCTTGTTTGCTATCTACTCTCTGTGTCCATTCACTGCACGTTCTTCTGCTTGTCTTCCTTTATTGCATCATCTTGCTGTGCCAGCTCTCTATGGGCATGGGCCATCAGCTCTCTTCGTGTGCAAGCCAGCTTGCCTTCTCAAGGAGGCCCTGGGACACGAACCCAGGGTCTCCCATATGGTAGATGGGAGCCCATTCCATTGAGCCATAGCCACTTCCCTCTCTATTAGTTTTTATATTCTCAATTTCATTTCTTTCTGGTCTAATCTTTGTTATTTCTATCCTTCTGTTTGGGTTTAGTTTGCTGTTCTTTTTCCAGTTCCTCCAGGTGTGCTGTTAGGTTTTGATTTTAGCTTTCTTCTTTTTTAATGTTACCCTTTAGGGTTATAATTTTCCCTCTGAGCACTGTCTTAGCTATGTCCCATAAGTTTTGATATGTTTTTTTCTTGTGTTTATTATCCTCAAGGCATTTACTGATTTTCCTTGTAATTTCTTCTTTGACCCACTGATTGTTTGAGTATTAACTTCCATATATTTATGAATTTTATGATTCTCTGCTTGTTCTTGATTTCCAGCTTCATTCCACTATGGTCAGAGAAGATGCTTTATATAATTTCAGCTTTTAAAAATTATTGAGACTTGTTTTGTGACCCCAAAAGTGTTCTATATTAGAGAACAGTATTAGGTTTATGGAAAAATTGCAGAGAAATCAGATTTCCCGTATTCTCTTGCCTGCCCATACATGCATATACACAGTTTCCCTGTTAGTAACATCTTGCTTAATGTGGTAAATTTCTTATAATTGATAAATCAATACTGATACATTTTTAGTAACTAACATCCGTAGTTTTCAATAGGATTCTCTCTTTATACAGATTTATGAGTTTTGACAAATATGTAATATCACGTATCTACCACTATGGTCTCATACAGAATAGTTTCACTGCTCCCAAAATGCCCTGTACTCTCCATAGTCGTCACTCCCACTGAAACCATTGCAACCACTGATCTTTTCACTATCTCTGTAGTCCTACCTTTTCCACAGTGTGATATGGTTGGAGTCATACAGTTTGTACTCTTTCAGACTTTCTTTTACATAATATGCATGTACGTTTCCTCCATGTTTTATCATGCCTTGATAGTACATTTCTGTTTTATCACTGAATAATATTCCATTGTATGAATTTGCCAGAGGCTATTTATCCATTCACCTGTAGAAGGGCATTGTGGTTGCTTCCAAGTTTTGGCAATTATGAATAGAGCTTCTATAAACATTTCTATGCAGGTTTTTGTTTGGGACATAAATTTTCAATTTTTTTCTTAAATTTTTAAATTTCTTTTTTGGATTGAATTTTTTTCCTAAATTTGTTTTTCCCTATTTCTATTTTTTATGCTTTCCCTAGAAAATTTTAATATAACATTTATATTTAATTTAATATAAATGTTGAACATCCTAAGGATTTTAGAACATTTTAATTCAGTCACCTTTCCCCCATTGTCTATGGTTTTAAGTTTAGGTTTTAATTTCTACCTTGATGTTTTGTAACACCATTTTTTTTTAAGTTCTTTTTAACTGTTTTTCAAATATTCCAAAGTTTTCATTGTTCTGTATTTCTTCATTCTTTTAATTCTTTTTTAATTCCTTTAAATATGTTAAATATATTTTGTACTTCATATCTGGTCATTCAATTATTAATATCCTTACAACTCTGGTTGTACCATTTATTGATTCTCAGTCATATGAATTTGTTTCCTTGTATATTTAGTGATTTTTTATTAAAACTTTTGAATTCATGTTCCCTGGAACTTTGCTTGTGGGATTTCATTAAGGCCTAGGTTAAAAGTACATTCCTCCAGAGAGGATTGTGTCTGCTTGTCAGGCGCCTGGGGGTACTACCAGCCCAGAGCCATTCCACCCTAAATGATGGTGGGAATGAAGGTGGTTAGGAATTCTTGTGGGAGACTCCTACATCCCTCCTTCCTTCCCTCCCTCCCTTCCTTCCTTCTCCCCTCTCTTCTTTCCTTCCTTCCATCCCTCTGTCTCCCTTTGCTAGGCAGACTATTTTCCTTATCACCCCACTCACAGTGTCAGCCTTTCAGGGTTTTCATCTTCCTGTGAGGACAGGAGTCTCTGAACTGACTCCCCTGTTTAGGCCTCAAGTCTCTAGCTTCTAAACACCTCATGTCTTGGGTACTGAGGAACGGCAAAGCAATGCAGACACCTCCAGATTGGAGCTTCCTTGATGTTCTGGGTTCTAAGAAATCCTTATCTTCACTAACATAGTTGGGGATTTAAAATATAGTATCTATCAATTTGTTGTGCAATATTCTCTGAATATGCTTAAACCATCATATTGCCAGAAATATATTTCAGGATTTGGCAAAAGAGAATGCATATAATAAGGGAATCTTAATTGTTTTCTCTCATAATGCTTAATACAAGCAGACAGTCATAGGAATGTTCTTCAATGACAAAAATCCTACCAACAGGAATTTTTTTAGTCCAATCAAGTCTGAGGCAATTCTTTGAGGAAGTTTGATAAAGATCACTTTAGATTTTAGACAAGCCTGTTAAATAATATTATTACTGCATACTGAAAGTAATATATGTTCATCTTATAGGAGCATAAGAAACACAAATACATAAAAAAGAAAATTAAAATGGTCTATAATCCCTCCATTGCACTGTCCAAAGTTAACCATGCACATTTCTGCACATATTCTTACCAACTCTCTCTCTCTCTCTCTCTCTCACAAACACACATATTTAAGTAAATTGATGTTATATTGGATATGTATAATATAAATGGTGCCTTGGCATATAGGGAATACACAATTTTACTGTATTTTTTTTACCTTGACATAAGCATTTTTCCACATCGTTAATGTTTTTCTAAGATGTTATTTACTGTCTAGTATTACAATACATAAAGCCATTTTCACTCCAATGTTTTATTGCTGAAAATATGTTACAAGAAATAGTCTTACACATGAATCTTCTGCTTTCTTAGAAGTAGGAATTATGGAGTAAAATTTATGATTTTTGACTATAATGATTTTCAATCTTTGCCAATGTCATAGGTGAAACATGGCATTTCATTGCTTTAGGTTGCATTTCGTTGATCAGTTGGGAAGTTGTTTTGAAAAATATGTTTATTGAGAATTAAAATTTTCTTTTATGGATTGCCAGTTTCCTGTGCATACTTGGTGTCATTTTTAAAGTTTTCTGTGATGACTAATGCAAAGATCCTACAAATAGATGCTGAGAATCAATAACTTTAGTTCTCCTCATATTAACACACCTAAATAAAGCCTAGAAGTTTTTCAGTTCTTTGTTTTTGTTTCAGTGCATGGATTATTCTAGAAAAGGTTGCCTTGTGATGAGGAATTAGTAGATAAGACTCCCAGTCCATGCATTCTCTGGCCACTTGACCTTGGGGAAGTCTGCAACTCCCAAGGCCCCTTTTTTCTCATCTGGCAAATGAGAGGCTTGACCTATGTGCTAAAGATTGATTTTAGCTTTCCATTTTTGTCCTTGGAAGGCCTAATACTTAACTTGCAGAGTGCCCTAACAATATCAAAGTAGCAATCTAATACATTTACCTTAAAGAAAAGACCAAATTCTAACTGTGTCCATATTACCAAACTTCTCTTTTTCAAAACCAGCTTACATGTAGCATTTTCACTTAAATTATTTAATTAGCTGGACCAAGCTATAATTTTAGCTCAAGCATGCTGTGGGAAGTACTCTTCCAGGAAGACAGAGCTACTTGTATGGGAGAAAGTAATTTAACGTTTACTACAGGACACTGGCTCTCCTTAGCATTTATGGCTCCTGGCATTGAAAAACCTATTGACAGCTAAATGTGCACCTAGGTTGGCTGGTATCTGCTGGGGATCAGCCCCTCTTCAGAGTCAAAAGGAGAGAGGGATCTGAAAACTAGGCACTTACTGCATTACTGTTTGAGAGGTCAAACAGATGTTATCAGATCTATCTACAGATCAGGAACCTGAAGATCAGAAAACATAAAAGGCTTGCCTAAGGTCCAAACTTAGTGGTATTTAAACTGCATATGAACTTCAATCTATCTGATGCCAAAATGTATGCTAGTTCTCTTATACCTTAGTGCTTCTCCCAGGGCAGTGCAGATATAAAGCCAAAAGCAAGCCTCCAAATTAGCTTCACATTGCATCATGGGCCTTGTTAAGTCAGTGACTTTCAAATACTAGGAAATGTATTTTACATCTCAACCCAGTACACATGCATACAAATGTGTATGTATCTATGCATATAAAAATTAAGTATGAGACACTTTAGATTTCTTATATTTCCTAATATATTAAAAACACTCTCACCCTCTCAAATTTCATGGCCCACCAATGGGTTGCAGCCTGAGTTTTAAGAAATACCATGTTAAGAGCTTTGTTTTTCTCCTCCTTCCTCTTAGCAGGGCTACCCTGTTGAAGTTGTGCTAGTTGTTTGCTGCACAAGGGCATCCGATCAAGGGGATGAATAGGGGCAGAAATCCAGATGTCCCTCAGTTGGAAAAGCTGTTTGCCCTGGTGTGGGACTGTGGTTGCCCAGAAGTAGGGAGGCTTTTCTTAGTTCAACACATGTGCCCTTTGGACTGGCATTAGCCTTGTGTCTTAGCCCAACTTCTCCCTTCTATAATTGACTATGGAGAGTTTCAGAACCATGGATCCACAGAAGCCTTTAAGTCCTGGTACATCCATGCTGATTTTCATGGTTGGGACAGTTTCAGTCATTTAGAACTGGATCCACACATGGCTGCAGCTTCCTCCCCATGCCCACACACTGTGTGCAGGTGGGTGTCTTTGGCCCTCTGACCAGTGCAGGCTCTGCAGAGTCCTAAGTCACCAGCACCCACCAAACCACATGGTGTTTGCTGGCTCTGACGTAGCCTGACTCCAGGGTAAGGAAGGCATGGATGGCAGCTTGATGCTCTTGCTGAGCATAGCTTGTCCTTGCTTCCTGATGAGCTTGTCATATGGTGGAAAAGAAATGTGGGTAAAGCACATAGTTTATGAAGTCAGAGAGAAGCAGAATCATGAGGAGAAAGCTAAACTGCATTTCAGTTAGGTTGGTTTCCTTTTTATGAAGGCTTGGATATTTTAACCAAATCATACAGATCCAGTTCCTGAACTTGTAAAAACCAGGGGTTTTTGAAAGGGTCCAGGCACAAGCCATATTAATTGCCCCATTTAGAGCTTTAAAGGATCAGCTCAGAATAGTACACTAGCAGGGGCTAGGCCTGGAGAGACAGTCTTCTTCAGTCTCACACTCTGGCTGTGTAACCCTGCACCAGGCCCTTTGCCCCAAGAGTCTCCTCTTTGAAAATTAAGTGGCAAGATCATCTCCAAGGTCCCTGCCAGCTCTGATAACATTGTGCTTCTCTGTTCATGAGAAAGAAACTGGTATAGTTGACTGTAATTATGGATTGGCCAACAGAAGAAGAGGTCAATTTGTGAAGGTCAGGGCTTTGGAATGCTTTTCCAAATAAGAAACCTAGTTAAAGGGGGTTAGTTCCTTTGGAGGACTAATGAAGACTTGTCTCCCCCTCCACAGGATCTTCTTGGAAGGTGCCAAGTGAGCCGCTGGTGCTCTGTAAATAATTGTTCTCTTTTATGGCCTGTTGGGCAGTGAGTTGTGCATGGGGCCTGCAGGTAGAAATATAAATTTCATCTTTGGCTGCCTTATTCCTCCCACCTACAACCTGTCACCTGTTGCCTTAATCATTTAAGAGATTGTTTATAGGTTGTTCATATTTCCCTGCTACCTGAGAGAAACCAAAGATGTGTTGAACCATCCTCTTAGTTTAGGGCTGTGGTAGGTGCTGAGCATTGGTGCTTTCTAGGACCTTGTGACTTTGTTTTCTGAGAGGGGCTATTATTGAGTAAGGGTTAGAACAATGGAATTATTTAGGTCGGGGAAAGAGTGTGACTTTCTTAGCTGTGTGATCTTAGACAAGTTACTCAGCCTTGTTGGGTTTCTTTTTTTTAAATTATGGTAACATATATAAAACAAAAAATATATCCATTTTAACCATTTTTAGGCATACTCTTCAGTGGTAGTAATTACCGTCTTACAGTCACCACCATCCATCCCAAGACTTTTTCATGGCCACACACAGAACCTCTGACTTTGGAATTTTGTTCGCTTATCCATAAATTTTTAAAAATAATAGAACTTCCCTCATATGGAGGCTGCGCATTTAAATGAGATTGAATAGGAAGGTACTTAGCAGAATGTGGTCCCTCCCCTCCTTCCCATAAAGCGGCTCTCCTCCTGGCCCCATTTGTGAGCAGTCCCTTGCCACCCCCCAGTATGTGTTTTCCTCCCACCCTTTCAGGACCGTACCTCACTTCTTTGCCCTCTCTAAGCCTTCATGAAGCCTTTGAATGAAGGGTTCCTTCAACTGATCCTAACTAACAGCCACATCCTTGAGGCTCAGACTTGTCCTTGCTTTCCCTTTGTTCTTCCAGAGGATTAGAGAGGAGCGGTTTTCCTGTCTATGAAACTGATTCTCACATGACATTCCCTCGAGCTCTCCTGTCCTGCCCTCTGAATGTGTTTACTCTTTTCTTGCATACATCATGGATATTTAATCTTAATTGTGCATGTATTCATCTGGTTATATATCTCCCTTATGTAGGTTTGCCAGCACCTGTGTTTTATCTTGGCATGAAGCACTGCTCTTGACCGGGTGACTCATCAGTATCCTCTGCAGGTCTCAGGGCCTGGCTCTGTGTCATGGGTAGAAGCACAAAGGGCACTTAATGCTTTGAAAATTTGAAAGTCATGGTGATGTGTGTTCATAATAAAGGTCTGGGCTGGAATCAATCATCAGATGTGGTGGGTTGTGTATTAAAGTCAAGGGACCAAGACAAATCCCTTCTTAAGATCCTGGAGTCATTAGGAATCCTCCAATCCCTTCAGACTGCAAGTGCGGGTATCAGGGCAGGAAAGCACCCTCAGTAGTAAAAACCAGATTATTCCAGGTATAGTACCTAAATACTTCTCCTTGCCTTATAGCTTTATACAGGTTGTTGCTATTAAGTTTTTTTAAAAATAACAGCTTTTTTGAGATATAGTTCACTTATCATAAAATTTACCCCTTCAAGGTATAAAATTCAGTGCTTTTTCATATACTAACAGACTTATTCATCATCATCCTATAACATTTTCATCACTCAAAAAGAAATTCCATATCTATTAGTAGTCACACTCCATTCCTCCTTTCCACTTCCTTGATAAAAAATATTTCAAATATAGGAATAGAAAGAAACTTCCTCAACATGATAAAGGATATGTATGTAAAACCCATAGCTAACACCATATTCAACAGTGAAATGATAAAGTCTTTCCCTCTAATCTGGAACAAGACAAGGATGCCCACTGTCACAGCTTTTATTTAATGTTGAGTTAGAAGTACTTGCTTGAACACTTAGGCAAGAAAAAGATATGAAAGTCATATAAGTTGGAAAGGAAGAAAAAAACGCACTATTCACAAATGCCATGATCTTATACATAGAAAGCCCTGAGAAATCTACAACAAAGCTTCTAGAACCAATAACTGAGTTCAGAAAAGTAGCAGGATGTAGGATCAGCATTCAACCATCAGTAGACTTTTTATAAAACAATAATGAGCAATCTGAGAGGAAACCAAGAAAAATTTACAGTACCAATTAAAAGAATCAAATATATAGGAATAAACTTAAAGATAAAAAGAACTTACACACAGAAAACTATATAGCATTGCTAAAAGAAATCAAAGAAGACCTAAATAGTTGGAAGGATAATATATGTTCATGGGTTCAAAGACTAAATATCATTAAGATATCTGTCCTACCTAAACTGATTTACAGATTTAACACAATCCCAATAAAAATTACACCATCATTGTTTATTGAATTGGAAAAGCTAACAATGAAATTTATTTGGAAGGGAATGGCTCCTAATGGCCAAAGACATATTGATAAAGTAAAATGAAATTGGAGAATTATACTGCATGTCTTTAAAATATACTACAAAGCCATAGTGGTCAAAACTGCATGGTTTTGGCACAAGGATAAACATACTGACTAATGGAACAGAAGTGAGAGTTCTGATATAGATACTCACAAAAATGGCTAACTGATATTTGACAAGGCCACCAAGCCCACTCAACTGGGAGAGAATGGCCTTGTCAACAAATGGTGCTTCGGGAACTGGATATCCATATCCAAAAGAATGAGAGGATCACCATCTCACACCCTAAACCAAAATTAACTGAAGGTGGATCAAAGATCTAAATAGAAGAACCAAGAGCATAAACCTCCTAGAAGACAATGTAGAGACGTATCTACAAGATATTTTAGTAGGAAATGGTTTCATACGCTTTATACCCAAAGCATGAACAATGAAAGAGAAAACAGATAAATGGGACCTCCTCAAAATTAAAAAGTTTTATGCTTCAAGGGAGTTTTTCAAGAACGTGAAAAAGCAGTCTCCTCAATGGGAGAAAATATTTGGTAACTGTAAGCAGTTTGGCATTGTTTATGAATTCCAAAAGTAGATGTTGGATTGTGTTTGTAAACTGGACTGTTCCTCTGAGCATAGTTGAGATTGCATAAATTCAGAGGTTTAAGTTGTACTTAATTAAATAATGATTAAGGCTTTGATTGGCCATGTCAGCAGGACATCGAGTCCCACCCACCAAGGAAACAACCCAGCAGAGGAGTTAGTTGGGGAGTTTATTGATGCTGGAACCCCAGGAAGTAAACACACAGGAGAAGAACACAGAGGAATAAAGATGACTCCACAGACATGGCAGAGGCCTCAGGAAGAGAGAGAGCCTGATAGTCTATAACTGACCTTGCAGAGAGAACAGAGCAGCTGAGCCTGGAGAGAAACAAGCCCCATGAGAGAGGAGAATTACCCCAGCCTACAGCTGAGGTTGTAAGAAGCTAGTACCACAGAGCCTTAAGAGGAAGAGGAAGGCTGGATCCTTGCAGACATCAGCAGCCATCTTGTTTCAATGTATGGCAACAGACTTTGGTGAGGGAAGTAACTTATGCTTTGTGGCCTGGTAACTGTAAGCTTATTCCCCAAATAAATAACCTTTATAAAAATCAACAGATTTCTGGTATTTTACATCAGCACCCCTTTGGCAGACTTAATATAGTGACCTTTCTGATAAGGACCTAACATTCAGCATATATAAAGAAATGTTACATCTGAAAAATAAAAAGACAACCCATTTTAAAAATGGGCAAAAGATTTGAATAGGCACTTCTCCAAAGAAGAAATATAAGTGGCTAAAAAGCACATGAAAAAATGTTCAACATTACTAGCATTAGGGAAAGGCAAATCAAAACTGCAATGAGATAGACTGGCAACTATTAAAAAAACAGAAGAGTACAAGTGTTGGAGAAGTTGTGGAGGAAAAGGAACACTCATCCACTCTTGGGAATGTAGTATCATGCAGCAGTTGTGGAAGGCAGTAAGGCTGTTCCTTAGGCAGCTTACTATAAAACTGCCATATGATCCAGCAATCTCAGTACTGGGTATATACCCAGAAGAGTTGAAAGCAGGAACACGAACAGATAAATGCACACCAATGTTCACTGTGAAATTATTCACTATTGCCAAAAGTTGCAAGGAACTTAAATGTCCATCAGAGCTGAATGGATAAGCAAACTCTGGTGTACACACACAATGGAATATTCCTCAGCTGTTAGAAGGAATGCAGTATTAATGCGTGGGATACCATGGCTGAATCTTAAAGACCTTATGTTGAGTGAAGTAATGCAATTGCTGAAGGACAAATGTTACATGACTTCGTTGATATGTCTTAAGCATAATGAGCAGACTCACAGAGTTAGAATCTAAAAGATAGGTTAACAAAGACAGAAAGGGATTAGAGGGTGATGAGTAGATAGCTATATGGGCAAAATCTATGATAAAGTGGAATGGCATGTTTGGGCAGTGGACAGGTGTGAGAGTGGTGCAGTGATGTGATTGGGTTTTGTGGTGCTGGTCTGTGAGGGGCAGTAGGCTTGGGTATTGGTTGGAATATCCATGGAACTGGGGGGAAGGTTGGAAGAATGAGCAGGTGAAGTTGGGGGATTTACAGGATCATGGTGTGTTGGGAACATTCTTTTGGCAAATATAGCGGGGAAGGGTTACTGGTATAGGGCATTGGGTATGTGGGGATATACAGGATAGGACATACTAGGGGCATGCTTCAATGGAATATATGAGTTCATTTTGTCATAGTGTATTTTATCAGTGGATGGAGACACACACCATAAACAATATGGGAGTCCTGCTATGTTCTCAATTAGAGGGACAAGAATCCCTTGAGAACATAGCCAGTGCCTAATAAAAGAAAACAGACCAATGTGACAAGCCCTCAATATTATTGTGTGACTATGAATCTTATTCTTCAAAAATGAAACATTGCAGTTACCATAGGTTCTGAGGGGAGGGAGGGGGAAGAATAGAATAGTGGAACATATGGCATTTTTAAGGCATTAAAATTGGTCTTCATGATCTTGCAAAAACAGATACAGGCCATTTTAAATTTCATCAGAATCTGTAAAGTGTATGGTTTAAAATGAATACCATAATGTAAATGAATACCATAATGAATACCATAATGGTTAGGAGCAAGGACTCAATATTTATACATCGCTTATAATAAATGTACCATCCACATGTAAAATGCTATTAGGGGGGAGTGGAAAAGTAGGAGGGTGTTGGGTGTATGGGAATCCCTTATATTTTCTATGTGACTTTTCTGTAATCTAAAGCTTCTTTGAAGTTAAAGTGAGAAAAATAAGACACTGGGGGAACATACAGAAAAAATTGCCACTGTACCTACAAGATAACAAGTCTTCACATGTTTAATTTTTTCATTATTTTAAAAAAATTTTTGTTATTTTACTTTCCTATTAATTTGATTTTTTTTAACTTCCTTTTTGGAGCAGTTTAGGATCACAGAAAGGTCACAAGAGTTGCAGGGAAGGATCACTGCTGTGGAGTGTTTTTGATGGATGGATGTGTGGGGAGTAGCATACCAGGGACATGTCTCTAAGACATATGTGTATGTTGAGGTATTCATGGGGCATGTCTCAGTGGGTGGAGACCCACACAATAAGCAAAAAAATATTGAATTCCCATCCTGGGGATTCCTGCTACATTCTCTAATAGAATGGCAAGAATCCCCCAAGTACATGGGTAGTACCTGGTGAAGGAAGACAGGCCATTATGCTAGGTCATTGATGTTGATGACAGTACTTATGATAGTTTTCTTGTGAAATTCAAAGTTAGCCCAGTATTTTATGTTACCTAAGAGTTACCTCCTGAAAGCCTCCTTGTTGCTCAAATGTGGACTCTTTCTAAGTAAAACTCAGCATATAAATGCACTACCTTCTCTTTGGTGTGGGACATGACTGCTGGGTATGAGCCTCCCTTGCACTGAGGGATTATTTCCAAGCCACAACTAACAAGCATTTGGAAAAGACCTTGGCCAAAATGGGGAAATAGTAAATATAAGTGAGTTTTTATGGCTAAGAGATTTCAAAGTGAGTCTGGAGGTCATTCCAAAGAGTATATTTAATGCATGTCTCAGCAGCATCTCATTGCTGCAGCAAACAGTGCCTCAAATAGTGGGGCCCCTGGTGGCTCTAGAGATAACTAGACACTATCAGCAAGGCAGACAAGCTCAAGAATTCAGCACCCTGTCAGTGGGCCTTACTTTGGAATTTTTGCTCCAGTGTGTAACTGAGTTAGACTCATTTATAGTTTCCCCATACATGGCTCTTCTGCCCCTTTTATTTGAATGTATAATTAGCATATGCATATTAAATATATGGCCCAGAGACTTAAACCTTTGGTCTTTTCATATGCTGGTTGAGTCCTGAATAAGCAGAGTTGTAATATTTACTGTCCAGTTCATAAGAATCACCCAGGACAACTAGAAAGGAGATCATGATTGACAAGTCCCAATCCAAGGAATAGAGTATCTGCAACTGCAAGAAAGATAACTCCATCCACCCACCTCAGGCAATCTAAGTCCCCTCTCAATTAGTAATAAAGTAGGCATTAAGATTGGGGAATGAACAATGGACTAAAGTAGACTTATTCTACTATAGAGTTATTATTATTATTATTGCAATGGAAGAAATGTTATTGTTGGTATAAATGCAGTGGCTGCCAGAGGTTCTGAGTTGAGGGATCAGAAGAATAGTTGTAACCCGGGGCCACTTTTGGGACATAGGAATTGTCCTGCATTACATTGCAATGATGGATATAGATCAATATACTTTTTGTCATAACTTATAAAATTGTGCAGGGCAGAGTGTATACTATAATGTAAACTATAGTTCATTTATAGTAGCAATGCTTCAATATGTGTTCTTCAGGTCTAATAAATATACCACACTAATGAAGGATGTTGCTAATGTAGCAAAGTGTGGGAGGGAGAGAGGGTGGGACATATGGGAATCTGCTATATTTTTATGTAACATTTATGTAGTCTAAAGCTTCTTTTTTAAAAAAATGACAGCTCCCTTATTTCCCTCAATCTTTCCATGTGAGTCCATTTATATGAGACCCAGCAAGGGGTTGGGGACACAACCTGACTCATACCTCATGGATGTTGTACAATCAAAAGCCCTACAGCAATCTTAGCAAGTAATCTAATTAAAACCCCTTAACTGAATTCAATACAATTGACAGGTATCGTATCCAGAAGAATAGATTAGTTTACAAACATCATCTTTCTCTTTTTGGTCTTCATAAAATAATCTCAAATGCTACAATCAATACAAGACATTGTTAACTTTACTAGATAAATGGCAAAACATGCCCCTATGTTTGCACAACCAACAGTAGGATAAGTAACCTAGCAGCCCCTCAGTCCCATCAATGCTTCATGCTGTCAAATTTTTCAGAATGCATTCTCATATATCCTAGCTTATAGAAATCTGTTATGGTTTCCTAGGCTGCTGTTGCAAATACCATTAATGGGTGGCTTAAACAATGGTAATTTACTAACTTATGGGTTTGAACTTAAAAGAAAGTCTGAATCGAGACATGTTCAAGATGATGTTTTCTCCTCAAAATCTGGCATTTTGTGCCTGGCTGCCAGTGATCCTTGACTTCTCTGCCATGTGGGAAAGCACATAATAGCTTCTTCTTGTCACTCCCTTTTCTTCCAGGCTTTGTTTAATGACCAGCATCTTACTTCCTGTGACTTTCTCTCTCTTCTGAATCTCATTCTGCCTGCAAAAGACTCCAGTGAAAGGATTAAGACCCATCCTGATTGAGGTGGGCCACATCTTAACTGATATAACATCATCAAAAGTTTCTACTTAAAATGGACATTCACACCCACAGGAATGGGCTAAATTTAAGGACATGTTTTTGGTGTACCTACAGCTTCAAACCACCACATACTACCCTGTGGACCCCCAAAACATATGTTCTTTCTATATGTAAATACATTCATGCCCTTACAATATCCCAAAATCCTTAAGTCATTTCAGTAACAATACTAAGTAAAGAGTCTCATCAAAATCAGTGATTGGTGTGGTCTGTTCTGGTTCACAATTCCTGTCTGGCTGTGAACCTATGAAAACTAAAGAACAAGTTATCTGCTTCCAATATACAAAGGAAGAGGCATAGGAAAAACATTCCCATTCCCAGAGGAGAAATTGGAAGGAAAATAATGGTCATTGGTCTCAACAATTCTGAAACCCTGAAGAGCATAATCTGTTAGATATAAAGGTCTTAGAGTTGTCCATGGAACAGTGTTTTAACCTGTGGGCCCAATGGAGCATCAGTCCCACACTCCTTCAATATTCTTGTACAGTGGCCAGGCTCATCCCAAAGACTGGGGTGAAGGATCCCCCTTCTTCAAGCATTGAGGTGACTGCCAGGCTTGTCACAATCCTTGGGTAATAGCCTCTATTTTCTGAGATAACTGGGGTGGCAGCCATCCTCTCTACAAACGCTGGAACACAGGCTCAACTCTCTCAGATCACTGAGGTGGTAGCCAGACTCTCCCCAGGTAATGTGTTCACCCCCTCTGTGGCAGCACCCTTCTTGAACAATGGTGCAGAAGGCACACCTACTCTAAGGGCTGGCCAGACTTCCCTTTTCCCACACGTGGGTTCACACTGTCTCTTGGCCTGAGAAGATGTCTTCAGTCCAGACATCATCTTCAGTGGTTCTGCCTTTAAAGTGATTTTTCCTTCAATCTGTCCCTTTTCTGTCCATTTTAGTCCAGGCTGTTAGTGATTCTATTCAATTTCCTTCCTGAGCAACTGCATTTCCACTCCTGACATGCAATGAGATGTTCAGTTAAACCCGTGCATGGAACACTGTTTTCTGGGGACTCACTTTTTGGGAGATCAGAATTTTCTAAACCATCATTTTCTGACTTCCTTGTGCCCAGGAGTTCAGTTCTCAGCTTATCCTGTTACTCTTCCATTTGTTTATAAACTACAAGGAGAAACCAGTCTGCATTGTCCAAACTTAGCTTCAAAATCTCCTTAGTTAAATATCCAACTTTATCATTCTCAAATTTTGCCTTCCATCCATAATCAGAACTTAATTTTGCCAAGTTCTTTGCCACTTTAAAATAAAGAGTGTGTTTCTTCCCATTTCCAACAACATTCACCATTTCTAAGGTATAAATAGAAGTATCATGATCTTCCATATATCTATCAAAAGTCTCTTCAAAGCAATCTTTATATTAAACGGCTCAACAGTTTTTCCAGCCTCTACTCATGACCAATTCCAAAGACATTTCACTTTTTTTTTTTTTTTTTTGTATTTTCAGCAGCAGCACCCCACTCTTCTGTTATAAAAATCTGTTTTAGTTTCCTAGGCTGCTCAAAGCAATATTTTGAATTTGGTCAGCTTAAGGAATGGGAATTTATTGCTTATGGTTAGTGACTGGGAAAATATCCAAATCAAGGCATCATCAAAGTGTTGCTTTCTTCCTGAAGTCCAGGTGCTGGAGATCCTTGTTTCCTTTGCCACATAGTAAGGCACATGGTAGCAACTTCTCTTCTGGGTTTCATTCATTTCAGCTTCTTGCTTCTGTGGCATTCTCTTGTTCTCTCTCTCTATGTACATTCCATTTATAAAGGACTCCAATAATAGGATTGAGAACTCTGCTGGGCCATGCCTTACCTGAAGAAACCTCATCAAATGGTCCTACACGCACAGAAATGGATTAACTTTAAAAACACTATCTTCTGTGGTGCATACAACAGTCCCAAACTACCACAGTCTATGAGGCAAAACCATTCAGTCTTGATTTGTTTAAAATTAAAATGCTACCAAGCATTTTTTAAAAAGCCTGATATCTGGACAAGAAAATTCCCACCTTTAGTTAGTCTTAGCCCTTTGTTTGCTTTATGAATTTTACATATTGAATAAAGTTGCATTCATTCCATAGATAAATTTGGAGAGAACTAATATAATATGTTCATTCTGTTGAGATATCTTTTCCATTATTTCCCAACTACTCTACACTCCCTACACTTTCTCAAAGTGTCTCATGTGACTGTTTACCAGTAAAATCTGAGAGTGATTTCCATCTCCATCTCTTTGTTCTCTTTATCCCATCCCATGAGCTTTACCTGCTTCAACACTGTTCCAAAAATGCACAAAATAACTATGTCCTAGTGAATGGGAACAAAGAGCATCAAAACAGGGTGAAAGGTTCACCCTATTGAAACTAATGGTCACTTTGTGTTAACTGAGAAAGAAAAAAGTTTTCACATTTAAAGCTACTATTTTCAGGTCTCTGTATCACACAAGATTAAATTACCTTAAATAATGTCTTTTTATGTTCATTCCCAGTTAATTTTTAAGTTATATTTTTTAATGTTGCTGGTTTACAGAAATATAATCGACCTTCATATACTGGTTTTAGCATCTATCAAATTTATAAACTGTAGCTTTTTCATCCTAACATTTTATCTGTAGGTTTTTTTACCATTTGCAGAGAGAAAGTACATACTTTGGACTGACATATGTAACCAATCCTTTTACATTTCATCTTTTTTACTTATCTTACTATGTAAGCCAGGTGTAGTAGAATGTGTAAAATATTAGTGGTATTCTATTATAGTTACTATTGTTGCATAACCAGTTACCCAAAGCCTTGGGGCTAAAACCACCATTTAGATCGTGATTTTGTTGGTCATGAATTTAGTAAAGACTCAGGTGGGCAGATCTCACTTGGTGTAAGAGACACAGCCCTCACAGATTCAAGGGGAGAGGACATAGACTCACCCTACATGTCAAGGTCACATTGTAAAATACCATCTCAGATAGAAGATGCTGGTGTATTCTTATTTGGAAAGGAGAATTTGACATATACCTTCATTTCACAATGTTAATGAATTGCTTCTAACCTCTAATAATTAGGATTAATATTCACTATAGGATTTTGGTAAATACCCATTTTAGATACAGGAAATTATCTTCTGTTAGTAAATTATTACAGGTATTATCATAAACAGTTTTTGAGAGTTAGCACCCTAACTCTAGAGCCAAGCCTGACTCCTCCATGTATTAAGTTTGTGACCTTAGGCACAAAACTTCATACATGGAGACCTTAGGCAGTTCTCTGGGCCCTGTTTCCTTCCCTGTGAAATAGAACCTGTCTCATACTTCCTTTTAAAAATTACCTGGGTTAGTACTTTCCAAGTATTTAAAAGCACCTAATAAGTATGATTTAAGTATTTGTTAAAAGAGATGTTATTCATATATAAAGGTGATCATATGTGTTTCTCCTGTAATTTATTAATATATTGATATTTTCAAAAATCTAATAGTCATGGGCTACCAAAGTTTGACTTCTCATCTTTCTTTTCTTAAATGCTGATGTTGTCCTGTGTTTTGTATCCATTCAACCCACTTATCTTACCATCTTTCTGTTTTCCTTGTCTCTCTACCCAGATTACCTGTCATTGTTTTACTTTCCCAATTTTCTTTCTCCTTTATTGTTTGCTCCTTTTTGGTCACTTCCCATCTTCTCTTTTTCTCTCTTGACATTTAGTTTGGAATATCACAGCTTTTATTTTATAGGTTTTACCTCTTCTGTGTGCACTCATTTGGGTGGGAGGGAGGGTGATATCATCCAGTTTCCTGGCACTATATGCTGTCTATATGGTTATGACTCTTACATTTATGCTGCAATCAGATTCTGCCCAAAATTCCATACTCATATGTAACTACCTATAGAGTATCTTCTCCTGTATATCTGAAAGACATCAAAAACTCAACATGTCCCAAACCAAACACCTAAGTTTAATAATCCCTCTAACCTACTCCTCCAACAGCCATGTGCATCCTGATTGATAAGTTAAAAAATTTATCATAAAAACTTATCACTCTCCTTTTTTCATATATCACATTCAATCTTTCAGCATATTCCGCTGGATCTAACTCAAAATGTATCCAGATTTCTATCAGTTCTACCACCTTGAACACTGTCATGTCAAGGCACGATATTGGCAACAATCTCCTATCTGGCCTCTATGTTTCTAACTTCTTACCCTCTACAAAAGATTTATTATTTAGGACAAGTGGTTGGAGTTCTATTAAAACTGAAGATACTATTATTTATGTGCTCAAAACCTTGAAATGTTAACCAACTTCACACAGAGTAAATACTAAAATCCTTAAAATCTCCCACAAAGCCTACATGGCCCTTCCGTTACTTCTCTGACCTTATCCCCTAATACTTTCTCCCTATCTAACTCCACTCTAGCTTTTTGGTCCTTGAACATGATAGGGAAGCATCCAGCTCTCCCTTGGCTGCTTATTTTGACGTATCCATAATAGCCTCCTTACCCATATTCACATCTTTGCAGAAGCTGAACCTTGTCAATGATACCTATCTTCACCATTGTGACAGTTTGTTCTTTATGAATCCCAAAGAGAGAAAAATGATGTTCTTAAACTAACCTCCTTCTGTGGGGGTGGAAGTCTTTGCATGAAATTCACTCAAGGTCACCTAATGAGATTGCTGTTCCTGGGCAATGTCAGTGAAGCATGGCTCATGCTGAATCTCCACCCTCTTGCTGGGTGTTAGAGAGACAGAGAAAGAGAGACACAGAAGAAAGGGAAGCCACCATACTGATCCTGCTACATGGGAGAGGGGACTGCAGGAAAACAGAGGCCAGGGGGGCCAACAGAGGTCCTGGAGTCTGGAACCAGCAGGGCACAGAGGCACACAACTCACCCTGGGGGAAACCCCTCCACCCCCTCAGGCTCCAGCAGCACCCGTAGGCAGCCTGTAAGCAGCGTATATTTAGATTGTGTTTTTCATCCAGCCTGCTAATCTCTGACTTTGGATTGCTTTTCTTCCATTCACATTTAATGTTATTACTGATGTAGTTGTGTTGTTATCACATGCCATTTCCCCTATATTCTTACTTTACTGCTTTCTTTTGCATTCTTTAAATATTTTCTGGTATAATATTTTATCCTTTAATGGTATTTTCACTATATTTTTTCAGTTATTTTTCTTAGTGGTTGCTCTAGGGCTTACCTTAAACACTTAACAGAATCAGCTTCAGATTTATATTGGCAATTCTAGTGAGATATAGAAACATTGCTCTGTGCACCCCAGTTCTCTTCCTCCTTTTTGCATTTTATTGTCATATATATCACATCAATATGCTACAAAAGCACAGTTTTGTAATTATTGCTATATTATTTATTTTTATTTATTTTTACTGTATTTTTGAAAATATATAGATCTCAAAAACTGTTACATTAAAAAAAAAAGGTACCATATGCTCCACATCCCACCCCCCAACTCCTCCAACATCAACAACCTCTTTCATTGTTGTGGCACATTAATTGCATTTGATGAATACATTTTGGAGCACTGCTGCACCACATGGATAATAGTTTACATTGTAGTTTACACTCTCCCCTACTACATTCAGTGGATTATGGCAGGGTATGTAATGTCCAACATCTATCTTGCAATATCATTTAGGACAACTCCAAGTCCCAAAAATGCCCCCACATCACATCTCTTCTTCCCTCTCCCTGCCCTCAGCAACTACCGTGGCCACAATGCTACAATTTTTTTCATTACTGGTCACAATAGTTCTATAGTAGAATACCATTAAGTCCACTCCAATCCATATTTTATTCCTCCATCCTGTGGACCCTGGGGTGGTGATGTCCCCTGCACCTCTATATCAAGAGGAGGCTTAGATGACACATGGTTGATGGATGTGATTCAAGGCTTCTTGGAGAAATGTCCAATACCAAGCCTGGGGAAGGGTACATAAGATTCTTTAGAAAAAATTTCAGAAAATTCCTGAAAGTCTTAAATACTTCTCAGTATATGTGCATGTGTTTGACTAAAAATAAATTTACTTTTCCCTCAAAAAAAAGAGAAAAATAATGGTATCCTATGACTCAGTACTTCCACTTCTGGAATTATAGAACACAGAAAGTGTTAGAAAACTGAAGAATTCTCAGAGGAGAATGTGCTCTTAACATGTAAAATATTGAAAAAATTTAAATGTTTATCAAGAGTACAATTAATACATTGTGGCTTATTCATGTTGAAACACCATAGTGCAATAAAAAATGAACAAACTGCATATAGATATAATTGCACAGATATATCTTAAAGACATCATTAAAGTAAAGGTTCCCAGATACTTTAGAACCAATATACTCTAATTGCACATATAAAATATAGAGCCAAAATATTAGCTATTTGGGGATGTACAGTTAAGTAATAACAGTATAGTAAGAAGATCCAAGATGGCAGAGGAGAGGTTGGCAGGCTGTACTACTCCTCCAAAAACTGTAGGAAGATATAGAATAAGTGGAACCAAGTGTCAAAGAGGACACTTATCATGAAACAAAATTAAATAAAACCCTAGACTAGAAAGAGAGGATAACCAACTGAATAAGCCCATTAAGATAAACAGATGGATAGACACCAGCAAAAAATTACAAGCCATACTAAGAAACAGAAAGATACAGCCCAGTATAATGAACAAATGAAAAAAAAGGAGAAGATGCAGAATGTGGAACAACTAATAAAGATGTCCAACTCTATATCATGAATAAACTGAATGAAGTGAGGGAAGAGATAAAGGATATTAAGAAGAGACTGGAACATAGAGAAGAAATCCTATGCATTAAAAAAGATAACATATCTGATAGTGATAAAAGACATAATGTAAGAAATTAAAAATACACTGAAAGCACGTAGCAGATTTGAACAGGCAGAGGAAATAATTAATGATGTTGAAGATAGAATATCTGATCTCACACAGATAGTAAAATGGATAGATTAAAAATACAGAAAAAATTAAGCAGGGACTCAGAAAATTGAATGACAATACAAAACACATAAACATACACTTTTAAGGCACCCCAGAGGGAGAAAAGATTGGAAAGGGGGCAGAAGGAGTGTTGGAGGAGATAGTGGTTCAAATTTTCCCATGTCTTATGAGGCACATAGATATACATGCCCAGGGAACTCAGCCCACTACAAACAGAATAAATACTGATGTACATGTCCAGGAAGCACAGTACACTGCACACAGAATAAATACTAACAGGACTACCCTGAGATTCCTACTTAACAGATTATCAAATGCTCAAGAAAAATAATTCTAATAGCAGGAAGAGAAAACAGATTCATCACATATACAGGAAGCACAATGAGAGTAAGTGCTGGTTTCTCATCTGGAACCATGGAGGAAAGAAGGCAGTAGTATAACATAAAGTGCTAAAAGAAGAAAACTGCTGGCCACGAATTCTGTAACCAGCAAAGCTCGCCTTTAAAAATGAGGGAGATTTCAATATATTCATTGTAGCAGTTTGATATTATTGATGAATTCCAAAAAGAAATATTGGATTATATTTGTAAACTGGTCTTTTTTCCTCTAGGCATATTAGATTATTTTGGATTCCTTGGTGGGTGGGGATTCACAGAAAAAAGGCATGACAAAGGGCAGAGTTGAAGCTTTTCGATCCTGGGAGATTTTGATGTTGAAGTTTTGATTTGGAGTTTGATGCTGGAGCCTTGAGCTGAATCCTTGAGCTGAAGCCCCAGGAAGTAAACACACAGAGGAAAGAGAAGCAAGCCCTGGGAAGAGAGAACCTGAACCAGAAGAACAAAGAAGAATAGAGTATGGGCCATGATGTGGACCAATGACCATGAGGTGCAGAGATACCCAGAGATGTACTTACCAAATGCAATGGATGTGTCATGATGATGGGAGTGAGTGTTGCTGGGGGGGGAGTGGTGGGGTGGGGGTGGTGGGGTTGAATGGGACCTCATATTTTTTAATGTAATATTTTTACAAAATCAATAAAAAAAAAAACCCAAAAAAAACCCCAAAATGTTATGCGAAGTATGGCATAAAAATTAACTTAAAAAAAGACAGCTCCTTAGACACAGCAGAATGCCTGGTAGAGAGACTGAGCCATTTGCCTGGTAGTCTACAACTAACCTTGTGGATAGAAACAAAGCCTAGAAAGTTTCATAGTCTACAGCTGACCTTGTGGAGAAAACAGGGGATCTGAGCCCAAAGAGAAGCAAGACCTGGGAAGAGGGGAACCCAGTAAGCCTGAACCCTGGCAGACTTCGGCAACCTTCTTGTTCCAACACGTGGAAGTAGACTATGGTGAGGGAAGTAACGTATGCTTTATGTCCTGGTGTCTGTAAGCTTGTACCCAGTTAATAATCCTTTATAAAAGCCAACAGATTTCTGCTATTTTGAATCAGCACCCCTTTGGCTAATACATTCATAGATATACAGAGATTGAGAACGTTTGTCTACATGAGTCCTGCCCTGAAAGTAAAAATAAAGGGAGTGCTGCAGGTTGAAAGGAACAAAACAGGAGAGAGTGTTGAAGGAGAATGTAGAAAGGAAGATTATTGGTAAAAGTAACTAAAATAATAAATAGCAAAATAAAAATAAAATAAGACATATATAAACCTAAAGATGAATGGCTAAATTAACTACTGCATTTACAGTAATAACAATGAATGTTAGTGAATTAAAATCTCCAATCAAAAGACTCAGATTGGTTGAATGGAAAAGTAAAATGATCCATCTATGTGCTGTCTACAAAATCTCATGTTAGAGCCAGGGATGCAAGGAGGTTGCAAGTGAAAGATTGGAAAATGATTTTTACACCCAAACCATAACCAAAAAGGGGCAGGAGTAGCTATATTAATATGAGACAAAATAGACTCTAAATGCAAAATTTTTGTAAGAGACAAAGAAGGACATGCATATTAATAAAAGGGTTAATCTGTCATGACAAAACAATCTTAAATATTTATGTATCTAACCAGGGTGCCCCAAAATACACAAGGGAAACAATGGCAAACTAAGGAAAGAATTAGACGCTTCTACAATCATAGTAGGGAATTTTAATACATCATTATCTCCATTAGAGAGAACATCTCAACAGAGGCTTAATAAAGAAACAAAGACCTGAAATAATTCTTTAGAGAGACTACACCTAATAGACATATACAGAAATCACTACTCAAATACAGCAGCATATACACTCTTCTTAAGTGCATATTGGTCATTTCCAGGATAGACCACATGCTTCGTTACAAAACAATTCCCAATTAATTTAGAAATATTGAAATTATACCCCCCCAATTGCTCTCATCACAATGAAATGAAGCTGGAAATTAATAAGGGGCGGAGAACTAGAACAGGCAGAGATACATGGAAGTTAAACAACACATTCTTAAACAACCACTGGGTCAAGGAGGAAATTACAAAAGAAATAGGTAACTACCTTGAAATCTATATTGTGGAAAGGGGTGCTGATGTAAATACTAGAAATCAGTTGGTTTTTATAAAGTGTCTCTTGCCATGTGTTGACACAAGAAGGTGGGTGATGTCTGCGAGGATTCCATCTTTCTCCTCTTCCCAAGGCTCCATGGTCCCAGCTTCTTCCAATCTCAGCCACAAGCTGGGACAAATCTTGTCTTTCTCCTGGGGCTTGTTTCTCTCTGGGTTCAGCTGCTCTCTTCTCTCCAAAAAGGCCAGCTGTAAACTGTCAGGTGAATGGCTCAACTTTCTTCCTGGGGCCTGTGCCATGTCTAATGGAGACCTCTCTTTCCTCATGTATCTGCTTCTCTGTGTGCTTACTTCCTGGGCTCCAGGATCAAAACTCTAACTTTCTCCTCTGACATATTGTTTTCTCTGTGTGTCCCTGCCCACCAAATACATCCTACTGATGTGGTCCAATCGAAGTCCTAGTCATAGTTTAATCAAGTAAAAGTGAAACCTCTGGATTCAATACAATCTAAGGGTATCACTAGCCTAGAGGACAGACCAGTTTACAAACATAATCAGTATTTCTTTCGGGATTCTAATAAACTTCCACTAAATGGATGAAAATGAAAACACAACATATCAACCTTATGGGATGCAGTAATACATTCCCCTCAGTCCTGAGAGGGAATGTATAGCCACAAATCCCAACATTAAAAAAGAAGAAAGGACTAAAATAAAAGATCTGGCTGCTCACCTGGAGGACATAGAAAAAAAAAAAACAAACTAATCCCAAAGCATGCAGAAGGAAGGAAATAACAAAGATTGGAGCAGAATTAAAAGAATTGAAAACAAACAATGATTAGAAAAATAAACAAAACCAAAAGCTGGTTCTTTGAGAAAATTAATAACATTGGCAAACCCTTAGCTAGCCAACAAAGAAAAAAGGACAGAAAATGAAAATAATTAAAATAAAAATGAGAGAGAGGATATTACCACAGATCACATAGGAATAGAGTATCATAAAAGGATACTTTGAAAAAACTGGATACCAACAAATGGATTACTTATATAAAATAGACAAATTTCTAGGAACAAGAAAACTACATTGAAGAAAGAATTATAAAACCTCAGCACACCAGTCATAAGTAGTGAGACTGAATTAGTCATAAAAAACCTTCCATCCAAGAACACTCAGGACCAGATGGCTTTGTGGGACCAATCATTCTTGAAAGAACTAACATTTCTTAAATCCTTCAAAAAAGAAAATAAGAAGGAACATTGCTTAACTCATTTTATGATGCCAACATCACATTATACCAAAGCCACATAAAAGTGCCATGCAAAAAAATAAATCTACAGACCAGTCTCTCTATTGAACTTAGATACTAAAATCCTCAACAGACACCTGCTAATCATATTCAACAACAAATCAAGTGAATTATACACCATGATCAAGGGGGTTTTAATCTCAAGCATGCAAGGATAGCTCAACATAAGAAAATCAATGTTATACACCACAATAGCAGATTTTAAAAATCACATGATAATCTCTATAGATGCAGAAAAACATTAGAAAAGATACAGCATCCCCCCTTGATAAGAGCACTTGAAGAGATAGAAAAGAAGGAAACATCCTCAACATGATAAAGGGTATATATCAATAACCCATAGCTAACATATCAATGGTGAAATGCTAAAGGCTTTTATGTAATATTTTATTATATGTACTTGTTCAAGCACTCAGATAAATAAAAAGAAATAAAACAAGTCCAGATTGGAAAGGAAAAGGTAAAACTTTCACTATTTACGATAACATGGTCATCTATGTTGAAAGACCTGAAAAAATATATAACAAAATTTCTAGAGTTCATAAACGAGTTCAGTAATGTGGTAGGATATAAGATCAATTTGCAAAAATCAGTTGCATTTCTGTATACTAGTATCTGAGGGAGAAATCAAGAAAAAATTTCCATTTGTAATACCAACTGAAGAATCAAATACCTAGGCATAAACTTAACTAAGGATGTAAAGAACTTGTACACAGAGAACTACACAACATTGCTAAAAGAATTCAAAGAAGACCTAAATAAATGGAAGAATGTTCCATGTTCATGAATTAGAAGACCGAATATCGTTAGATGCCTATCCTAGGCAAATTTATTTGCAGATTTAACACAAACCGAATAAAAATAATAACAGCTTATTTTACTGAACTGGAAAAGCCAATTATGAAATTTTTTTGGAAAGGCAAGTAGCCCAGAGTGGCCAAAAACATATTGAAAGAGAAAATCAAGATAGCAGCAATCATGCTTCCTGACTTTAAAGAATACTTAAAGCTAGAATCATAAAAGGTGCATGGTATTGGCCCAAGGATAGACAGAAGTTCCATTAGATAGACTAATGGAACCAAAACCAAATTGAGAGTAGTGATATAGACCTGCAAATATATGGCCAACTGATATTTGGCAAGGCCACACCAAGGACACTTAACTGGGACAGAACAGCCTCTGCAACCAACGTTGCTGAGAGAACTGGATAGCAATATCCAAAAGAATTAGAAAGGATCATCATCTCATGCCCTACACAATAATTAACTCTAGATAGATCAAGACATAAATGCATGATTTCAGACCATAAATCTCCTAGAAGATGATGTAGAGAAGCGTCTATGAGAGCTGGTAGTAGGAAATGGTTTCATGAACTTTACAAAGTGCAAGCAATGAAAGAAAAAAATAGATAAATGGGATATCCTCAAAATTTAAAATGTTTGTGCTTTAAAGGAGTTTGTCAAAAAAGCCTACACAATGGTAGAAAATATTTGGGAGTGCCTTATGGTAAGGGACTAATATCCAGCATATATAAAGAAATTCTACATCTCAAAAACAAACAGACAACCTATTTTAAAAATGGGCAAGAGACTTAAATACATGCTTTTCCAAAGAGGAAATACAAATGTCTAAAAATAGCATGAAAAGATTCTCAACCTCACTAGCTATTAGGAAAATGCAAATCAAAATCAATGAATTATGTATGGTACATAAATGTGTTCAAGTGTTCATGGGGCCTTGTTACAATGGGTGGAGATTCACACAATAACTGAGAGAATATTGAATTCCCATACTGCGCAAATCTACCACATTCTCTAATGGAAAAACAACAATTCCCCAAGTTCAGGGCAATGGCTATTGAAGAAGGATGGTCCATTGATGGGCCCTTGATATTGACAATTATGCTTATGAGCCTTTGCTCTTGAAATTGCAACTTAACTTAGTGCTGTAGGATGCCTAAGAGTTACCTCCTGAGAGCCTCCATGTTGCTCAAGTGTGGCCTCTCTCTAAGCCAAAGTCAGCATATAAATGCATTACCTTCCCCCCAGTGTGGGGCATAATTCCCATGGATGAACCTCCCTGGCATTGAGGGATTACTACCAAACACCAATGAGCAATGCAACTGGAAAAAGACCTTGAATAAAAGGGGGAAAAGGTAAAGACAGATGAGTTTACATGGCTAAGAGCTTTCAAAGTGAGTTGGGAGGTCATCTCGAAGGTAATGCTTATGCACATCTCATGCACTGCGAAAGTAGAGCCCCAAATAGTGGGGCTCCTGAGGGCTCGGGAGACACTCAGGTACTAAGGTCATGGCAGATAGCTCTGGAGTTCGATGCTTCACCAATGACTCTGCTTTGGAGTTCTTGCTCCTGAGTGTGACAGAGTTGGATTCAGATGTGATTTCTCTCCACATTCCTCTTCTGTCCCTTTTATTGGAACCTATAGTTGGTGCTGGCATTGGTAGGTGTGTGTCCAAGAGACTTGAATATTTGGCTTGTCGATGTGTTAGCTGGGCACTGGGCCTCAGTAGAATTGAAACACCTACTCTGCAGTTCATGGACTCACCCAGGACAACAAACAGAGGTGAGTATAGGCAACCACCATACCAAGGAATCAAGAGAGCCTACAATGATTTGTACTTGTTATAAGAAGTATTAGGAGGAAGTGGACTTGGCCCAGTGGTTAGGGCATCCATCTACCACATGGAGGTCCGTGGTTCAGACCCCGGGCCTCCTTGACCCGTGTGCAGCTGGCCCATGCGCAGTGCTGATGCACACAAGGAGTGCCCTGCCATGCAGGGGTGTCCCTGTGTAGGGCAGCCCCATGCACAAGGAGTGCACCCTGTAAGGAGAGCAGCCCAGCACCAAAGAAAGTGCAGCCTGCCCAGGAATGGTGCCACACACACACAGAGCTGACACAAGATGACACAACAAAGAGAGACACAGATTCCTGTGCCACTGACAACAACAGAAGCAGACAAAGAAGACGCAGCAAATAGACACAGACAACAGACAACCAGGTTTGGGGGTGGGGGGAGGAAGGGGAGAGAAATAAATAAATAAATCTTTAAAAAAAAAAAAAAGAAAATTCAAAATAAGAAAATGTTTTATATATAAAATATAGGTTATAATAGCAATAATAAATATTAATTGCATGTGTTTTCAGGACACAAAATAGAATAGAGCTGTGATTCGTCTCAGGAAATAGAATTCAGAGTTAGGTGATTAGAACTGGTTCATTGATTCAACTATATATCAACTATACAATTAGAGAACTGGGCTCCCTCCAGCTGCTTTGTTACCATTTTTAATGTATGGCTTTACTTCTCATGGTGTTTTTGCCCCTCTACACATCTCTACCAGGTTCTAAGTGGATGGAATATAGGGTGAAATAAAAATTCGTTTGCTTCATGACAGTTTAAGATGCAGCCATCCTAACTAGGTCCAGCTGAAACTCTGGATAGAATTAAGCTACTTGCACATCTCTAGCTATGGGGAGGCTGCAAGACTGAACTACTGCATGGTTATAAATGAACGATGGACAGGACAAATGGCCTTATGAATGCTTTGAATGTTTGCATGTTCATCTTAATCTTGTAAAGGGTTTAGTATATAAAAGGAATCTCATATTTACTACTTAAATAATACAGTCTGAGGAAAAGACACTGAAACATAGATCAAGTAAACATTTAACCGTATGCTGCTGCTGGGTCATAGCAAAGTCAGGACTAAGTGCCTATATTCCATAGTATTTTTAGAATGTTGAAAATTGAGTAAGCAACTAATTAAAAGAAAATGGAATAAAATGTCCAAAGTGTGGCCCTTCTGGAAGGTCTGCATCACATTATCACTTTTAGGAATTCTTTCAGAATCATATAAAATTTATACAAAGAATTCCCTAGAACTTTCTTAAGACCCCCTTTAAACTCTTTGTTCCTCAGAGTATAAATAAGAGGGTTCAGCATAGGGTTACCACAGTGTAGAGGAGGGAAGCAAACTTACCCTGGTCTTTGTATTTACTCTTGGATGGCTGCAGATATATGAAGATGAAGTTCCATTGAAGATGTTGACCACCAACAGGTGGGAAGAGCAGGTCCCAAATGCCTTCTGTCTCCCAGTGGTTGACTTGATCTTCAAGACAGCCTGGGCAATGTAGGCAGGATGAAGGAGACAGGCACTACAAGGAAGAGGACACTAGCCACAAAATCCTCAACCTCATTGAAACTGGTGTCCATGCAAGCCAACTTGATGAGCACAGGGACCTCACAGATGAAATGGTCCACTTGGCAATGACCACAGAAGGGCAGCTGAAGAGTAAGAGCACACTGTATCAGGCTGGTGGCCACCCACTGAGCCACACCATAGAGGCCAGGGCCATCCAGAAACAGGGATGCATAAAGACCGTGTAATGGAGGGGACAGCAGACAGCAACCTAGCAATTGTAGGGCATCACCGTGATCAAAACACACTCTGTGGCACCCAGTGCATGGGAGGCATAGAGTTGAACAATGAAGCCACCATAGGTAATGGATGTCAGGGGATCCCGCAAGTTTACCAGGAGCTGGGGAATCACACTGCTGGTGAAGCATAGGTCCAGGAAGGAGAGATGAGAAAGGAAGTAATACATTGGCACGTGAAGTTTGGGTTCCAGGTGAGATATTGGTATGATGGTAGTGTTACCCAAAATGGTTAGTAAATAACCAAGGTAACTATAAATAGAATCTTCTGTAACTGAGGATGATCAGAAAACTCCAACAGATGAAAACTTTCAGGCTGCTTTCATTGACACCCCTCAAAATCCTCATTTGCAAAATAGTTTTCAGAATGCTGAGGCATAGCTGAGAAAGATGACATATTATACAAGGTCAAGTGAGTAACAAGGTCACCTCTCATAAAGTGTCCTATGTTAAACTGGTATAAGTTTATGTCCTTAGAGCTAATAACATGCATCTATCCATTTTCCTAATGTGTGCAGTCTATGCATTTCACTTCTTAGTTTTCTTATAATTTTCTTCAAAATAAAGAAAATTGGGCATATTAACAAACCCCATCATATGCTATAAGAAACATTTGAGACCTTTGCTTCTTTCCAATCCCTCAAAGTTACCCCTTTATATTAACAGATTTTTCTAGTTATAGGAAGGAGGAAATTCAAATAATTACAACTAAAAACAGAAAACTGAAATTTTAAGAAACTTTCTATTATGGAAAAATATCTCCCATCATCAGGAATGGTGGGAATTATTTATAAGGTTACATGGTTGAAATAAATTAGATGCAACTATTATTAACTAAAAAACAACTCTTGAGAGCTTATATGACCTGCTCAAAGGCATGTGTTTACTGAAAAATAGAAAGCTTGGATGCATTTCTTCTGAATCCATGACAAAATTGATTTTCGTTCTACACATTATCTATATTTCCTCTTCCTTCCCCTAATGCTTGTCTTTTTATATTCTTTTTTTTTTTTTTGGTTTTTTTTTATTGAATTGTCTTTTTTTAAAAATTTACTTAGATCACAAAAAATGTTACATTGAAAAATGTAAGAGGTTCCCACATAACCCACACTCCACACCCCTACTCCTCCCACATCAACAACCTCTTTCATCATTGTGGCACATTCATTGCATTTGGTGAATGCATTTTGGAGCACTGCTGCACCACATGGATTATAGTTCACATTGTAGTTTACACTCTCCCCCAGTACATTCAGTGGGTTATGGCAGGATATATAATGTCCAGCACCTGTTCCTACAATATCATTTAAGACATCCAAGTCCCCAAAATGCCCCCACCTCACATCTCTTCTTCCCTCTCCTGCCCTCAGAAACTACCGTGACCACTTTCTCCAGATCAGTGCAACTGTTTCTTCCATTACTAGTCACAATAGTTTTATAGCAGAATACCAGTAGGTTCACTCTAATCCATATTTTATTCCTCCATCCTGTGGACCCTGGGATGGTGATGTCCACTCCACCTCTATATCCAAGTAGGAAGCTTCAAAGATTTCATTTATATTCCAAAAATAAAAATTTCCTTTAAAAGTTGATTTTCTTCTGGTAAATTTTATACAAAATTAACTACTATTAGTCTTCCCTTTGCCTCTGCAAGTCAGACCCTACACGATGTCCTCTCCTGTTGTTGAGCTCCCAAGTATCTGGCTTTATATTCCACACACATATATTTCCCTGATGAACATATCCCCATTCATTGCGAATCATTAAAGTCTTCAGAGTAAACATTCATTGGCAAACTAAGAGATCAATAGGATTATTCAGGCTTTTTCCATGACAGAATACAAGGAAAATAATTAATTCCACACATACATACCATTTAACTTGAACTTATTTAGTAATACCATTTTTTTGAAGATATAAAATATCTTCATTACTCATTACAAATATCCTATGTGACTGAACATAGAAAAGTTTGAAGTGAATTCCAGAATACGCCTTATTTTGAAGGAGAGATAGATATTGGTTGAGTGAATGCAATATTTCTATAACTTCTCACTTTATTTTATTTATTGTGTGTGTGTGGCACATACATTTCATTTGTTGAATACATTTTGGAGCACTGTGGCACCACATGGATAATAGTTTACATTGTAGTTTACACTCTCCCCCAGTACATTCAGTGGGTTATGGCAGGATATAACATCCAGCATCTGTCTCTAAATATCATTTAAGACAACTTCAAATCCCCAAAATGCCCCCACATCACATCTCTTTTTCCCTCTCCCTACCCTCACCAACTACGATGGCAACTTTCTCCACATTAATGCTACAATCTCTTCCATTACTAGTCACAGTACTTCCATAGCAGAATATGAGTAAGTCCACTCTAATCCATATTTTATTCCTCCATCCTGTGGACCCTGGGAGCTTCTCACTTCAAATCTAATAACTTTAACACAAGAAAAGAAATAAAAAAGAAGTCTCTCTCTAAACAGGAACAATCCTAAACTATGCAACTCCCATAAACCTATATCATATGTTCCATAGATCATGTCCTAATACATTAAAATTTCAAAAAAAACACACTTCAGCACAGAAAGCAAAACCATCTTTGCTAAGCCCCAAGAGATAATGTCTTTGGTACATGCAGCCAGGGGTACAACATGGATATGCCTATTCCACATAATGGAAAGAATCAAATGACTTTCAAACTAGATGTTGGGGCTTGCTGGGAATGTGTTTGAAGATACTGAGCCAGTTCATTCACTCATAAGGAAAAGAATTTGAAAGTGGGAAACCCCAGTGACTTAGTCCTTGATAGGCATGGGGATTATACAGGGGGAAAAAGAAAGAAAGGAAAAAAAGTGTTTGTTGATGTGGCATCATCACTCTCCAGATGGGTAAGAGAATTACTATCTTTTCTCTATGGGAAATATGTAGCTCATTAAAATGTCCATAATAGAGGATCCTGGGACATGGCCATGGGGGGGAAAAAAAAACCTTTCCTCTTGCAGTAAGATATCAGCAACTTAACCTGGCTTGCTTGTAATCACTTGCAAATTAAATTCATTCTGATTACTCCGTGATAATGTCTGCATGAGGCAGTAGAAAAAGATTATCATTAAGTGGTCTCTAGAGAAGTAGTCTCTTACATAAATCCCTTGAGTAACTGACCCAGAGTATCAAGTAAGCTACTGACTGAATTTTAATTGAACAGCAAATGTTAGGCATTCTAGTACTATGTGCTGTTCTCACTATTTTATAATGTCCATTTTATATTTCTGAGCAGTTGTTAAATGAATAATTCTATTCCTATTCCTCTTGTATTAAAGTATCTCAGTTGTAAAAATTGAGTTATTTGAAATAGGAGATTTTCTATTCTCACATGGTTCCATAATTATCTATTCATACTTACTGGCAATTTCTAAAATCTACATTGTAAGGAAAAAAATCTTTTTTGCTTTCCCATTTCTCAGTTTACTGGGAATTCAGAGACTTTTGTGACTTTCTTAGTACAAGAGATAGCATTCCATTTCTAACTGTGTCCTGCTCTATTATGTGAATATATCCTCTGACACTTCTAATAACTTTTAAGGAAATTTACTCCCTACCCTTAAAATATATCATACCACCTAAAAACTATTTGGATCCGATAAGCTGGCAACCTCTTTAAAACTCACATGTACATTAATGTATTTGTCATTAGCAAATAGAAATAATTCTTTCCTCCTTCAAGATGAGGCTTACTGTTTAGATGTTTCTTTCTCTAATGTCAATGTCAATTCAGTACCAAATATCAAAATAAAATTTAAAAAACACATGTAACAATCTTTAGTTAGAATGAGGTAGATATCTGGCAATTTGTTGAAATGAGAGAATTTTCCCTTATTGTTGACTTTTATTTTTTCTTTCATAATAAATATAACCATATAGTAAAAATCTACCAATGAACTTAGCTGGGTCCTTAGCTTGTAGCTCTGTTAAGACATGGTTACCATTTGTTCACATATGTATCATCAATGCATCAATAATAAATGAACCCAGGGGGAACAGATGTGGCTCAAGCAGTTGGCCACCTGCTTCCCATATGGGGGTCCTGGGTTTGGTTCTCAGTGCATTCTAAAGAAGACCAGCAGGAAAGCAAGCTGATTCAATGGGCTACAAATTGAACTTATGCAATAAGATAAAGGAACAAGGAGGTGCAACAAGAAGACACAGGGAGAGACACAACAAGCAGGGAGGAGATGTGGCTCAAGTGATTTTGCACCTCCCTCCAACATGGGAGGTCCTGGGTTCAGGTCCCAGGGCCTCCTAAATGATGAGCAGACACAGAGAGCATCAATGAGTAGACACAGAGCAGAGTACAAGCACAAAAAACAAGGGTGTGGGTTGAGAAATTTAAAAATCTTTAAAAAATAATAATAAATGAATGAACCCAGTTTGTAAAGAAGGAAATAAGACAAGTGAAGTTCCATGATGTAATAAAATTATGTGCACCTGGTAATGTGTGAAAGAATAAAGGGTATGCCTGATTAATTATTTAATTAATTATCTCTCTCTAGTAGTCCACATGACAGGTGTTTGAAACAAACTGGAAAGAAGTGGATATATTAGAGACATAACTAAAAAGAAAAAAAATTACCTTATTGTGGATAGATTACATACAACAAGTGGGAGGGAGGAATAGGTTAAACAAGATTCAAAGAACAGTGGGAGCACACAGCTACTTAACAGTAAAGCTCTTGGCAAGAGAGAAACTGAACATCAGAGTAAACTCAGCATCATAATCAGATTCCTAATTATCAGCAAAACATTACAAGCAATACTAAGAAAAAGTAAGATATGACTGAAGCAAAGGAACAAAGCAAAGCTCCAGATGACATGCAGGACTTGAAACAACTTATTAAAAAAGAATAAAAGTTTAAAATCAAGCTGAACACATGGAGAAACTAGAAAAAGTACAGCAAACCAATCCCAAATCAAACAGAAAGTTAAAAAATACAGATTAGAGCAAAAATAAATAGAGAAAAAAAGGCAATAGGAAAAATTTAACAAAATCAAAAGCTGGTTCTTTGAGAAGATCAATAAAATTGACAAACCCTTATCTATATTAGCAAAGAAAAAAAGAGAGAAGATGTAAATAAATAAAATCAGGAATGAAGGGGGGGGGCATGTGACTGACCCCACAGTTACAAGAAAGACCACAAATAGATATTATGAGAAACTGTATGCGGAGAAATTAGACAACCTAGATGCAATGAACAATTCCTAGAAATGCACAGACAACATATATTGACTCTACAAGAAACACAGGAACACAACAAACCAATCACAAATAAAGAGATTGAATCAAATGTTATCAAAATTCTCCCATCAAAGAAAAATCCAAGACCAGATGCTTTACAGGTGAATTGAACCATCTATTTGAGAAGAATTAATTCCAATTCTGCTTAAATTTCACTAAACGTTGAAAAGGAGGGACAGTTACCCAACACATTTTATGAAGGCAACATCACTCTAATACCAAAGTCAGATAAATATATTGCAAGAAAAGAAAATTATAGACTAATCTCTCTAATGAGCATAGATGCAAAAATTCTCAACAAAATCTTGTAAATAGAATCCAAAAGCATATTAAAAGAATTATACTCCATGATCAAGTGGGTTTTATTCCTCATATGCAAGTGTGCTTTAACCAAAGAAAATCAAATACATCACATTAACAAATTGAAGGGGGAAAATGATCATCTCAATTGACACAGAAAAGTCATGTGACAAAACACAGCTTTCTTTCTTAATAAAAACAATTTAAAAGATAGTTATAGAAGGAAAGTTCCTGGCATAATCAAGGGCATATATGAATATACCACAGCCAATGTCATACTCAATGGGGAGAGGTTGAAAGCTTTCTCTCTCAGGAACAAGACAAGGATGACCACTGTCACCACTATTATTCAATATTGTGATAGAAGTTCTCGCTAGAGCAATTAGGCAAGAAAGAAAAGTCATCCAAATTGGAAAAAAGGGAGTAAAACTCTCACTATTCCCAGATGACGTGATCTTATATTTAGAAAATTCTGAAATCTCTACAACAAAGCTATTAGAGCTAATAAGTGAGTTCAGCAAAGTGTCAGAATAAAAGATCAATAGGAAAAAAGAAGATGGTGTTTCTAGATACTAGTAATGAGCAAGTTGATGAGGAAATCAAGAAAAACTTGTGTTTACAATAACAAAAACAGGTTCAAGCATCTGGAAGTTAATTTAACCAAGAATGTAAAGTATCTTTATTCAGAAAATTACAAAACACTGCTAAAAGAAATCAAAGACTCAAACAAATGGAAGGACATTATGTGTCCATGCATTGGAAGACTAAACGTTGTGAAGATGTCAATTCTACCCAAACTCATTTATAGATTCAATGCATTATCAACCAAAATTCCAACAACTCACTTACAGATATGGAAAAGTCACTTATAGATTTATTTGAAAGGGAAAGGAATCCTGAACAAAAACATCCTTGAAAGAAGAGCAAAGTCAGAAGACTCATGCCTTCTGATCTTGAAGTGCATTACATAGATACAGTGGTCAAAACAGCAGGGTTTTGGCATAAAGATAGATGTATTAATCAATGGAATGAAATTGAGAGTTCAGAATAGACTCTCCTTTAATGTCAAATGATTTTTGATAACCTACAAAATCCCTTTTACTCGACCAGAACAGTCTCTTCAATAAATGGTGCTGGGAGAACTGGATATCCATTAACAAACAATGAATGACAAGTCCTGTCTCACCGCCTATACAAAAATCAACTCCAAATGGACCAAAGACCTAAACCTAAAAGCCAAGGCAATATAACTCCTAGAAGATAATGTAGGGAGACATCTACAAGATCTTGTAGAAGGTGGGGTTCTCTTAAACCTTACTCCCAAAGCATAAGCAAAAAAGGAAAACATAGATAAATGGGACCTCCTCAAAATTAAACACTTCTCCTCCAAAAAAGGACTTTGTGAATAGAGTAAAAAGGCAGCCTACTCAATGGGAGAAAATATTTGGAAATCACATCAGGCAAGAGTCTAATATCCATTATATAAAGAGATCCTACAACTCAGCAACAAAAAGACAGATGATCCGATTAAAAAATGGGCAAAAAACCTGAATAGACATTATTCTATAAAAAGAAATACAAATGGTGTAAAAACACATGAAAAACTGTTCAACATCACTGGCTATCAAGGAAATGCAAATCAAAGCTACAATGAGATTTCATTTCACAACTTCTAGAATGGCCACTATTAACAAAACAGGAATCTAAAGATGTTGGAGAGGAATGTAGAGCAGTAGGAGTGCTTATTCACTGTTAGCGGTAATGTAGGATAGTACAGCCACTGTGGAAGTCTGTTTGGTGGTTCCTAAGGAAATTAGATATTTACCATGTGACCCAGCACTATCACTACTAGGTATATAACCCAGAAGAATGGAAAGCAGTGACATGAACAGACATCTGCACACTGATGTACATAGTGACTTTATTCACAATTACCAAAAGATGGGATCAGCCCCCATGTTCATCAACTGATAAATGGATAAACAAACTGTGGTATATACACACAATGGAATATTATTCAGCAGTAAAAAGTAATGAAGTCCTGAAACATGACAATATGGATGAACCTATAGGACATTATGTTGAGTGAAGGAAGCCAGGCACAAAAGAAGAAATATTCCATGATTTCATTATTATGAACTAAATATGATAAGTAAAATCATGAAGTTAATTGCTTGCATATGTCATCAGAAAATAGAATGGGGTTACAGCTTGGAAAACTGAAGTTTAATTTTGCAGAATTTGTTTAAAAATTTGTAAATATTTGGAAATGAATTATAATGGTGACAGCACATCATAGGACTTATAATGAGTAGTGCTAGCATATGGGGATTATATTGGTCTGTTTTCTTGTTGACTTTTTCTTTTTTTTTTTTTTTTTGAGTAATGAAAATGGTCTACATTGACCATGAGGTGCAGCGATGCTCAGAGATTTATTCACCAAATGCAATGAATGTGTCATGATGATGGAGGAGAATGTTCCTATGGGGGGAGTAGTGGGATGATGGGGGTAGGGGGTATATGGGTACCTCATATTTTTTGAATGTAATATTAAAAACCTGAATTTTAAAAAAAGAAAATGGTCTAATATTAATTGAAGTGATAAATGCACAACTGTGATTATACCAGATACCATTGATGTACACTTTAATAAACTGTATGGTTTATGAAAAAAAATATGGTAGGTTGGTGGAAAAATACACCAAATGTAGCTATGTACAATAGTTAGCATAACAGTAACACACTGATGATGCTCTTTCATAATTTGTTACAAATGTTTCACAACAATGCAAGGTATAGGTGGTGGAGTGATGTATGGGCACCCTGTATGATGTTATGCATGCTTACTTTGTAAGTTCACAACTTATACTATACATTTATTGTTTATGTATGTTCATGTATGACTAATATACTTAAATAAATTTTTAATGGGAAAAAGCACCTAGTTAGAAATACATAATTTAACATGAAGTTTTGAATGGAAAAGTTCTGGGCTTAGAAAGAAAGCTAGGAGACATTGTAAAGTTATATATAATGGTTTTATTTTAAACTGTGATTAAATCATAATATACTTGCTGTTCTCAAAAACCTAGTGAGGGGAGAAATGCAAAAGAAATCAGAAACTTATAATACAGGACTGGAGGTGGGGTGCAGCACTACCCAGAGTGTAACAAGGCTTACAGGGGGAAGTGAAGGGCTCAACAATCCATAGTTGATAGAACAATGTCACTGAAGTTCAGGGCTTGCTCTTTCTGTCCTGAGCAACTGACCAAAAATACTTTGGTCTTTGCAAAAGAAAAGTTGTAATAGTTTTATAATAATTCAATAATAATTTTTATGAGTCATCTAATGTATGGCTATGACTATTAAGTAGAATAAACTTCATAACACCAAGCTTTAAAAGTAGTAAATCCTTACAACAGTGATCTGTTTTAACTGAGTCTGTTCCGTTTCAGGTCCTAGTATATAACCTAATTTAGAGATAATGTAATGGTTGTGCAAGTTGGCCAAGTCCCACAGTTCTTATGTGGTCAAATAGGCACTCAAACTCAAATTGTTCTGACTCTGAAATTCAAGTTATAATTTAATCTCTTTTACTGAATCCCATTGATAGTGTTATGAACAGAACCAAATTGTTTAGTGAGTCACTATTCATTAAATGATTCATCCTTAGTAAGCCTCTCCTAAAGATTTCTTAATAATCATGTTCCACTTGATCATCGAGTTTCTCAAGAATTTTTCTCAGTGCTGCCTTTACGTCCTTGTTCCTTAGGGTATAAGTGAGTGGGTTAAGTGTGGGGGTCACCATGGTGTAGAAGAGGGAAACAAACTTTCCCTGGTCTTTGCATCTACTCCTGGCTTGCTGCAGATACATGAAGATAAAGGTTCCATAGAAGATGATGACCACCATCAGGTGGGAAAAGCAGGTTCCAAATTCTTTATGTCTTCCAATGGCTGACTTGATCTTCAAAACTGCTTGAGCAGTGTACCCATAGGACGTTAGGATGAGTGACAAAGGCACCACCAGGAACAATACACCAGCCCAAAGAGCACAGCCTGGTTGAATGTGGTGTCCACACATGCCAACGTGATGAACACAGGGATCTCACAGAAGAAATGATCACCTGGCAATGACCACAAAAGGGCAATTGAAGGGTGAGTGTGGACTGAATCAATGTGGAAGGTATCCTACGGAACCAGAGCATAGAGGCCAAGACATGGCAGAGCCGAGGATGCATGACATAATGTAGAGGATGGCAAACAGCAACATAGTGATCATAGGACATCACACTCACTGGAGCCCAGTGCAAGGGAGACATAGATTTGAATCATGCAGCGTCCAGATGTGATGGACTTATCTGAACCACACAGGGCTGACTAGAAGCTGGGGAATGCTACTGCTGGTCAAATAGAGGTCTAGGAAGTAGAGATGGGAGAGGAAAAAGTACATACGAGTGTGGAGTTTAGAATTCAAGATGGACACTAAAATGATAATAGTGTTGCCTAGAAGGGTCATGAGGGAAAGGAACAAAATTATTCCAAAGACAACCAGTTCCATCTGAGGCTTGTCTGAAAAACCTAACAGAATGACTCCAGGAAGGGCACTCTCATTAGGCCACTGCATTACTCTCATTTTGATCATTCACTCCTGAAAGATGAAGCCATAAAATGTATTAACCTCAGGGATTTATGTCAAATCCATGACAATTAAGACCCAACTTTGGAAATAGGTGAAGAGAAAAGGCCAAAGTGGAGAATACCACTGTGTGATATCTTTGATTATCCCATGAACACAGGCTATTGGCCATAGGTTTTCCATCTACCTTGAGGACAAAACAAAAGTTCATAGTGATTGTAACATTAGAATATACGAAGATTGAGGTTTCCCCCACATTTTCATAAATATTAACTTTTTCATTGTAAAGGTGATGGCATTTTGTAGAAATTGTTTCAACTATAGAGAAATACAGTGCTTTAAAAAAAGCTAGCAAATGGATAGGTGGATTAGGTAGACACAGTGATGAAATTTATCAGAGTGTTCACGATCACCTTTGTGCCTGCAATGCATTAGGAGAATGCAGAGGAGGCTGAGGAACCTATGGAATGACAGGTTCAAAATTAGTTCTAGGGTGACATGACAACTTGCTCTTAAAGAGATGCAGAGTTAAACATCCAGGCCTAAAGAATTGCATGGCCCAGAAATGGAGGTTACATTATAAGGTAGCACAGGGAGAAAAAAAATAAGCATATAACTCAGTGATTTGAAATAATTAGAATAAGAAAATTCTTAGAATCAGAACCTAGAGTATAGGTTACTAGGGGAGGAGGTGGGGATAGCTAATGGAAAGTTAAAGTTTAAAGTGTACTGGGTTCCTATATGGAATCATGGAAAGGTTTTGGTATTGGATTGTGTTGATGGTAGCACAACATGCAATTAACACCACTGAGATTCATATCTGAATGTGAGTAAATGGGGAAATGTTAGATTGTATATATAATAATAGAATAAATTTTTTTAAAATCCTTGGAACTATACTACACAGTGAATCCTATGTTAAACAATGGACTCTAGTTAATAGTACAATTGTAGAAATATCCTGCCATAAGTTGAAACAAAATTCCACACCAATGCAAGGTGTTGGTGACAGAGTGGTAATAGGATCCCTGTATTTTGTGCATGGCTGTTTTGTAAACTCACAACTTCTCTAAGGAAAAATTTAAAAAGCAAGTAAATTTAGAGAGGGATATTGCATATATGGACTACACAAAATAACAGGAAATGGTAATTATAGGTAAATTTGAGTCAATTTTCCAGAGACCTTAAATGTCAGTAGAACTTATTTAGATATTATTCATTAGGTAAAAGAGAAGTAAAGTCTTTTGTAAGAGGGATGTGGTTTGTTCGAATTTTCTTTTTAAAGATATGCCTCTACACAGTGTAGTAGAATTTAAAACAGAAAGCCCTCTAGTACAGAAACTCTGTTTAAAAAATAAATGTTTATTGTGTGGGTGCCAGCAGGGATGCTTGCGGGGCGGCAGGGGAAGGCGCCCTGGAGCGCCCCGCCTGGTCTCCCACCCAGGCTGATCCCTGCTCAGACACACTCTCATGCACACACAACACGCCCACCCTCGCCGCTGCTGCCTCCCTGCCAACGCTGCAGAGCCTTGGGCTGCCAAGGGGGCGGTGGCTCTTGGCTTCCGCTGCCCGCCTTCCCGCTCCTTCCCCGGCGAGCTCAGCCCCTCTTGATTTCTCCTCTGAGCATCCAGCCCTCTCCTGTCTGGGCAGCGGCGGCAGGGGGATGGGGACCGCGGGTGCGGAAGGAGTGAACAGGAATGAAGACCAATGTACTTTTTTTAAAGTTTTAAAAAAATTCACTGAAGTATGTCACTCACACATAAACAAACATACATAAACAATATGTGTGCAGCAATAGTTGTGAATTTACAAAACAAACATACATGCCGTAATACAGGACTCTCATAACAACCTACCACCAATACCTTGCATTGTTGTTAAACATTATAAACTAAAAATTAAAGAGCATTGTCAAAATATTACTACTAACCAAAGTATTTTCCCCAACCCACCCTATAATTATTATTATCTTTACATCATTTATATATGAACTTATATAAACAATAAGTGTGTAGTAAAAGTTGTGGACTTACAAAGCAAACATGCATAACCTTATACAGAGGACCCACACATCAACCCTCCACCAACACCTTGCATTGTCGTGAGACGTTCATTACAGATTATGAAAGAACATTGTCACAATCTTACTACTAATTATTGAACATGTTCAAAGTCCTGGTGGAGCTCCTTTTCCTGGGTGTCTCCTTTTATGTAAGACCCAGCAAGGGGGTGGAGACAGCCTTAGTCATACCTCGGTGATGTACTCAAACTGAGAGGATCTCACAGCCACAGGAATAGGTTTGAAATTCTAAGTAAGTCTTTTTCTTCTAGAATCAACATCCAGTTAGCCATATAGGAACTCCATCCAGTTTTGCCCAGAATGCCAGATCCATCTTCCTCCAAAAGAGATAGAAGAGCGAGAGGATTTTATACCTTGTCAGGTAGGGCCTACTGCCCCTAACCAGCAGGAAGTAGCTACAGAAAAATGATCATCTCCCTTCAGCACCCCTTTAAGATTAAAGGAGCAAATTCTCTGAGGTGGGAATGAAGCCATTTAGTAAGACAGGGAATCATTAGATAAATCTGGAACCTGGCAGAGTCCACATGGACATCAATAACCCCCAATATGGCTGCTGGAAGATTCACACACACACACACACACACACACACACACACACACACACACACCACCGATTCTGCCATTCAGACAAAGACTTCTTCTGGAAGCCAAGAGAAGCCCCAGATAGTCCCCAAGGACTTTGTCATTGGGCCCCCATGGGGATTCATGGGTGGAGTAATCAATCAAAACAGCAAAAGCTGGAACCCCTCCCCTTCCATTCCCAAAGGGGTGGAATAATTAACAGTTCAAAAAGGCAGGCACAGAGCCCAAGTTCTCTCTCTCTGTCTCTCATGCACTCTCTCACCTCTGGACCTGTTCCTGTCCTTTGCACAAAGGACTGTTTTTCCTCTGCTGTGTGGCCATGCAAGTAAACCTGGGGATTTATAACCTATAATGAGGAATTGTAGCCTGTAAATCAGCCCACTTTATCACTTTTCAACCCCTTCCTCTCTACCTGGGACTCCTGATGTATTACTTTCTCCCATTTCTCATCCCTCCCTACCTGAATAAATTACTTGCCTAACTCACCTGTTGTGCTCTTGAAATTCATTTCTCCAGCTCAGTCAAAGAACCTAAATAAAATCCAGTGACACTATGAGGAATTTAATGCCATATACAAACAACAACAATAATGAGGGGGAAAAAATCTTCTTCCTCCTCTCCCTCATCCTCCCTGTCCTCCTTTCCTCAGGTGGCCCATAGGGGAGATCACATACCAGAGAGGATACCAGTGTCGGGGCCCTGGGGCACATTTGTGCCATCAAAATATCTTCTCTTTGCAAGGCACCGCCTGCCTGGAGCAGCTACTGGATCCTCTGCTGCCCATAGAGCCAGCACAAAGATCCCTGAAGCTTGGAGCCTGAGATGAGCCAGGGGCATGGTAGCAGCTACAGAGCCTGCAGCTCATCTCTCTGAATGGGGCAGAAGAGAAAATGGAATTGGAAACCGGAACTGGGAGAAGGATGTGCTAAAGTGTTCAGGAGTAGCCTGAGCTTGTCAGCCCCCTGCCAAGCTTCCTGTATATCACGGAGACCTTCCCTCGCTCTCTCAGGTCCTCATCTCTGAAGATACTCGGATCTGCAGAGGGAACCAGTAGCACATGCAGATTTCAGTTTTATTCGCAGTTCACAAGCACAAATGGGTACACATTAAAGAAGAGACAATGAAATCATAAAATTTTAAAAAAAACTAATAAGGATAATATATTAGTGATTTAATAACATAATTTCACTTTCTGAAATTAACCCACTGATTTTATCTCTCTAGTACCCATATTTCATCAATTTCTTCAAGACCCACTCAAAGGCCTTATGACTTCTGTTTATTCCATGCATCCATATATATTAGCCAGGGCTCTCAAAGGAAAGAGAACCAACAGAAGATATCTGCAAATATTACGAGAGTCTTATAAAGATTGCCTCACTTAACTATGGGGATGCACAATTCCAAATTCTAGGGCAGGCAGCAAGTCAGGAACTCTGATGAAGGTCTTTGATGAATTCTCCAGGAGAAGCTGGCTAGCTGAAGTACAGATGGAAATTCTCACTTCTGACTCCTGAAATTCACACTTCTCCTTTAAAGTCTTCAACTGACTGGATGAGACTTCTCTCATGGATGAAGGCAATCTCCTCAATGGATTAGAGATGTAATCAGCCACAGATTCAATCAAATTACTGATGATTTCAGTCCACAACATGTCCTCACAGTAACAATCAAGTCAGAGCCTGCTTGACCAAATAACTGGACACCATCACCTGGCCAAGGTGACACATGAGCCTAACCATCATACCTCCTTTAATACATCAATCAAACTCTATCCCTTTCTGCCCCTTCCCTCTCTCTTTTTCTCTTCCCCTAGTCCTTCTCTCATCCACTTCCCTGAGTAACACTTAAGAAGATTCTTCTTTGATGACTGGAGGCTCTTGACTTTTTTATGCTTTCTTTTCTCTCTCAAGAGAAAAGCTTGGGGAAGTGGACTTGGCCAAGTGGTTAGGGCATCCATCTACCGCATGGGAGGTCCGTGGTTCAAACCCCTGGCCTCCTTGGCCCATGTGCAGCTGGCCCATGCGCAGTGCTGATGCGCGCAAGGAGTGCCATGTCACCCCACGCAGGGGTTTCCCCGCGTAGGAGAGCCCCATGCGCAAGGAGTGCATCCCATAAGGAGAGCCGCCCAGCGTGAAAGAAAGTGCAGCCTGCCCAAGAATGGCACCACACACACAACAAGATGACACAACAAAAAGAAACACAGATTACCCTGCCGCTGACAACAACAGAAGCAGAAAAAACAAGAACACACAGCAAATGGACACAGAGAACAGATAACTGTGGGGGAGGAGGGGGGGAGAAATAAAATAAATAAATCTTAAAAAAAAAAAGAGAGAAAAAGCTTCCCTACCTAGAATGGATAAAGACAATTGGATCAAGGTGAGAGAAATTATTCTTATCTGGACACCTGCCACCAGATTTATTGGGAACCTCTTCTTTGACATTTTTTATTGGCTTTTTTGGTGACTGTCCTTGGAAATATCCTCATCATTGCCCTGATTCTTATGGATTATAGGCTTCACTCACCCATGTCTTCCTTCTTTAGCAATCTCTCTTTCAATGAAATATCAACTATCACATGTGTGTTCCAAGATGATATGAGCTTTCCTGTTAGAGAAGAACATTTCAGTTAGTGAATGCTTTACTCAGTTTTATTTTAATTCCTCTCTGGATGCCTTAAGTTCATCCTTTTTGCAATCACGATCACTACATTGCATTTTGTAGTCTTCTTCAGTACCCTCTGATGATGACCAGCTCATTCTGTGTTCATCTTGTAATACTCTCCTGGGTAGGCAGGTTTCTTCACAGGCTCACTTCCACCATCCTTAAGGCGGGACTGCCATATTGTGGCCTCAGTGAGATTGATCATTTTTTCTGTAACAGTGCCCTCCTCCTCCACTTGGACTGGGCTGACATACCTGTCATTTAGCTACTGGATTTCCTCGGCTTCCTTGTCCTGCTCATCAGCTCCTCTCACTCATAGTGGTCTCTTAGATTATATCATCTCCACAATCCTGAATATACCTTCAGGGCAAGGTCATTGAGAAGACTTTGCCATCTGTGACTCTCATTTCACTGTGGTCACCACGGGCTATGGAAGCTTCATCTGTGTATGTCCAGCCCTCATAGAAGAGGAGCCTACTCCTAAACATGATCCTCTTTATCCTCTACAGTGTCAACACACCTCTCCTGAATCCCTTCTTTTCAGACTATAGAATAAAAACCATGAAAAATGCACTGAGGGACACCTAGCTAAGTGCTGTGACTTCCTGAAAGGGATGAAGTCCAAGTGAGGGAGTCTTTGAGAATCATTCCAGACTTGGAATTCACAGCCTGTTAGAGAATGAGTCCAAAAGATGATATAATAATTCGGAGTATATCTATGTTAAACCTTCATATTGTGTCATATTATAATAATATAGTCAAACCGGATTCAAATACATCTTATTTTTAAGATTCATGAATAAATAGTCAAAGTATAATTTGGTGGTTTTGTAGTAGTTTGTGGCTTTTATGGACCTCAGAAAACCACATCCTTAGGGCTAATCCATTCCTGTGGGTGTGAACTTATTGTAGGTGGGACCTTTTGATTAGGAATCTCCAGTTAATAGCCTTTTGATAAACTTACTTCAATGAGGCCTGGCCCAGGCTGGGTTTTAATCCTGTTATTAGAGTCCTCTATGAACAGAATGAATATGGAGATAAACATAAAGAGCAACCCCAGAACCTGAGAAAGCCCCAGAAGTCAGAAGCTGAAGTTAATTGAACACAGAGGCAGAGAGAAAACCACAGAGCAGGAAGCTGAAGGCAAAGAAGCCCAGAGAAGCAGGGAGAGTGCCGCAGATGCTGCCCTGTGCCTTGCCATGTGCTCTGCCAGATCAATAAAGCGGGTCTTCAGAGAGAAAAGCATCTCCTGATGAAGCCTTAATTTGGACATTTTCATAGCCTCAGAGCTGTAAACTTGTAAGTTAAAAAATGTCCATTTTAAAAGCAAACCCCATTTCTGCTATATTGCTTTCAGCAGCTTTTAGAAAACTGAGACAGTGATTTTGATAGTGACACTTGTAGCCACAGATATTGTAGCTAATTGATGTGGTGATGGTGCTGTTGATTAAGTGATCAGAGTAATAGTAGGGGAGTAATGGAGACTTATACGTTTGCATATTATTTGTTGAATACATGCATACAAATTCAGAAAGAAGAAACAGTTTTGCTTAGTGGTCCTGGGGAAAGGACAAGGACAAGTGTATGCACATACATACAAGCTCTCACAAACACGAAAACACACTCACATATACAAATGACAGAATGTAATCAAGGTATACATTCTGATGTATTTAAACTTAATGGTAACCTACTATCAATTAATATTAAGATCATTGCCTTTTCATTATTAATTTTAGTTATATTGATGACTCACACTTTTCCATACGTTTTTTCCCTTTAAAATTTTTACATTTTATGTAAATTCAATCTTCAATTAATGAATTCCTTATTCTCTTCCAGTTTTACTCAGAAAGACTTCCTTCCCTTCTTTCCAAAGGAACTTGACACATATATATACTATAAATTTCACCACTTTAATGATGTAAGGCATAACCAAGTCTAATAACCCTACTTCCTCAACCCATCCATCATCATCCTTATCAATGAATAAAAGAGATGTATGCTAAGGAGGAACAATTCGGTTGTCCACTCTGTCCTTTCTCACATATAGGTAAATCTACCACTAGTTTATATAATGATATCATCACATATACAGTCATGCATTTAATCAAATCTTTTCATGATAGATGATGTATATGTGTAATATTGCCAAATTTGGGTTCCTTTTGAGAATAAAGTGTGTTTCTGTGTGTTCTTTTGTTGGGAAAAAGTTGCAACACAGAGCTTTCCCATGGCATAACTGATCTTATGGCCAATATACAGGCAAGAAAATGCAAAAGCATTCCACACGGCATTATGCCCTAAACAAGGACCACTGGGTGATGTCCTTTCTTCCTGGGGAAGCCAGGGTGCATCATTAGGGTCCTGCCATTCTTGGACCAAAGGATTGATGTAAAAACTTTGAAAACACACATTGTGTAATACAGAGGAAAATATTGACCTCCCATTGAGTAGATGGGGAAAGTGAAAGCACTAAAAGTTGTTAATTCTTCCATGGTGTACTCATCCACTGTAATATAGGACAAACAAGGTCAATCAGGAGAGAAATTGTCATCGCCATTTGGTGATGATTTTCCTTCAGGAAAAGTATTTTCTCAATTAACCTGTCTGCCACTGATTGATTCCTTTCCAAGTATTTCTCTCCTGTTATTTAAGTCAATTTTTGAAAAATTAATTTGCAAAGAAAGCTCTAGAGAAGGCACAGTACCCTGCAAAGTGTGCTTCCTGTTGTGTTGTCAGCCAAAACTAATGTCCTGGCACTCCAGGACCTGTTTCCTAATCATACAGTTCACTGAGCATTAGTTGGATATAGGTCAAGTTTATTTTCTTGTTGTGGGATTGAGGTGGCATTGGGAATTCAGACTACTAAAGAGCAATATCAGAGAAGCTGTTGATGTTTTTTCTTTGTATGTGGGCCCTGCACTTAGGTTTCCTACCACAATGCCCAGGGTTATACATAACCCCTTAATCTCAGCTTCTTTCATTGGGACCTGGTCTCTGCCTGGCCTTTAAGTCTTGGTAACAATTGGTTGGCATATTGAGATAGGGAAGAGACCAAGAAGCTCTCCTGGTGTATTTCACCATGAATGGTGAGATAACTATCTATGAGTAAAAAGCCTTTCCTTACCATGCTGTATACTAATTCTCCTTCTGTACCCTTTCTCTCAGGAATGTTTGCTTGAATAATCGTTCTCTCAACCCATTCCATTTCCACTCAAGTGCATAAGATTTATTCAAAACACTGTGATGGGGAAGCGGACTTGACCAAAGGATAGGGCACCTGCCTACCGCATGGGAGGTCCGCAGTTCAAACCCAGGGCCTCCTTGACCCGTGTGGAGCTTGCCCACACGCAGTGCTGATGCACGCAAGGAGTGCCATGCCACGCCATGCAGGGGTGTCCCCCATGTAGGGGAGCCCCACACGCAAGGAGTATGCCCCATAAGGAGTCGCCCAGTGTGAAAGAAAGTGCAACCTGCCCAAGAATGGCGCCACACACATGGAGAGGTATCACAACAAGATGACGCAACAAAAAGAAACACAGATTCCCGGTGCCACTGATAAGGATAGAAGCAGTCACAGAAGAACATGTAGTGAATGGACACAGCAAGCGTACAACTGGGGGGGGGGGGCAGGGGAAGAGGAGAGAAATAAATTTTTTAAAAAATCTTAAAAAAACGAACAAACACTGTGATGTACTAATATTTTCCTAAAGCTCCATAATCATTGAACAATGGAAAAAACTTAGTGAACTTCTGAATATTTGCATAATGAGCATGGCCAGCTGCCCAGTATGAAAATCCTCATTGTTTTAAAGCATAAAATATTGCTAGAGGCATACTTTTGGTCATATCACTTACAGTGCTTTGACTTTTTTCTTTATTACAGAAGTCATGGGCTTACAGAAGTATCATGCATAAAATACAGGACCCAATGTACTACCTCACCACCAACACCTTGCATTGGTGTGGGTCACATGTTACATTTGATGATACTACATTTTTATAATTGCACTTTTAATTAAAATCCATGGTTTGTCTTAGGGTTCACTATTTTTGTAGTATCGTGGATTTTCCAAAAATTTGTATTCAGTTCCCATATGTACAACCTAACAGTTTCCCTTTTAGTCATATTGAGATATATATTTCAGTGCTGTTAATTTCATGGACAATGTTGGGTTACCATCGCCACCACCCATTACCAAAACATGTTCATCATTCCAAATAGGAGCCCTGTATATTTTAAGCATTAACTTTGCATTCCCTATCTCTACCACATCCCCTGGTAACCTAGAGTCTAGATTTGAATCAATGGGTTTGTTTTTCTAATTATTTGTAATCAGTGAGATCATACATTATTTCTCCTTTTCCGTCCAGCTAACTTCACTCAATTGAAATCAATTGACATCACTCAGCTACAATTTTTGCAAGGGGACAAAAACCTAATTCTGCCAGTCAGGGGAAAGAAAAGATTCTGCTGGCTCAGAGAAGCCTGTATGAGTTTCAACAAGCAAAACACAGGCTTCTGTGTTGAACAGCATCAGGTCCCATCGCTAGCGTCAGGTGTGAGTAACAAACCAAGGTGCAAGGCAACAAGGGCATTTATTTCGTGTCTTAGAAATTTACTCTATTTTTTAAATGTGACATTAAAAATATATAAGAGGGAAACGGACTTTGGCCCAGTGGTTAGGGCGTCCGTCTACCACATGGGAGGTCCGCGGTTCAAGCCCCGGGCCTCCTTGACCTGTGTGGAGCTGGCCCATGCGCAGTGCTGATGCGCACAAGGAGTGCAGTGCCACACAGGGGTGTCCCCCGCGTAGGGGAGCCCCACGCGCAAGGAGTGCACCCATAAGGAGAGCCGCCCAGCGCGAAGGAGGGAGCAGCCTGCTGAGGAATGGTGCCGCCCACACTTCCTGTGCCGCTGACGACAACAGAAGCGGACAAAGAAACAAGATGCAGCAAAAAGACACAGAAAACAGACAACCGGGGGAGGGGAGGGGAATTAAATAAATAAAAAAATAAATCTTTAAAAAATATATATATATATATATAAGAGGTCCCCATATCCCCCCACCCCCCTCACCCCACTCCTCCCACATCAACAACCTCTTTCATCATCGTGGGACATTCATTGCATTTGGCGAACACATTTTGGAGCACTGCTACACCGCATGGATAATAGTTGACGTTGTAGTTTACACTGACCCCCAGTCCACCTTAGAATTTTGATTCAGGGGGCAGAGTTTCAGGTAGCAGCCCAAAGCATGTTCCATCTTGCTATTTCTAGGCAAACTTTTTTTTTTTTTCTGTGCGCAAGTCTGATTTATTCAGGAAGTACAGCGGTTGATATAGGGCGAAGATGGGGGAGGGGCAGGGGGTGTAGCCGGGGGGTGGCAGACGGCTGATAGGTTCATGCAGGGGTGCATCACTGGTTGCGGGCAGAAGACGGGGTATCCAGGGTTCTCGGCGGCAGCGAGGCAGGGCTGTCATGGCGCGGCGGTGGCCCTAGGGGGAGAGGCGGGGTTAGGCCACTGAGGGGGAAGCGGGTGCAGCTGGGCAGAGGGGTGGGCAGTACACCCGAACCCCAAGCAGAGGGCCTTAATGCCCGTTCCCGCCACCCAGGTCCGACTCGCACCGGCGCCTGGAGACGAGCCGACCCTTGCTGTCGCCGCGCTCCCACACGGTGCCACCCTACAAAATTACACCTGGGAACACTGCAGAGAAGCACATTAAGATTTTATAAGCAAAACAAAGGTCAAGAGAGTGGAAAACTGGATGTTGGAGATTTGGACCTGAAGGGTATCAGGAATGAACAAAGAGAAAAGGAGAGAGTGAAACAAAGAAAGGAGAAAGCTAGGATTAGGGGCTCTGCGAGTAGTCACTCATCAGACAACTTTATTTTCTACCTGTGGCATTATATATACTCAAACTATTGGGAAAACAAACAGTGTAACTACCCATTAACAAGACTGGTAAATTAAAGAACTTATCTCTAAATACAAAGATTTAGTATTCCTTTCAAACTACAAAGTGTGTTTATTCGTATTTCTCCCTGCCCGGGACAGGTCTGTCCTGCTGACTTGAAAGGCTTAATTGCTGCATTCCTATATTAAAAGCTTAGCCCTGGAAACAGCACATCTCCCTTTGTGAGACCACCATGCCTCAGTTTTCAACAACTGGATTGCCAAGTACACAGCTAATACCAACTCAAAAAAGGAAAGAAAAATATGTGATTTCAGGAAGTATTGTTTCACATGATAGCAAAATCTTAACTTATCTTGCACAAAAAGTGAGGAGAGTGTCAAAAAGCAAAATCTTTCAGTCTCTAGTGCATGTTCGTTTTTAATATTTACTGTTCAGGACATTAATAGGCAAACATTTTTAAAATAAAATTAGACAAGTTGTGCGAGACTGGTAGATATTTGGGGTACTTTAATTGTCTTTCAGTTAAATAGTTAACTGAGTTCTTTATCTTGTGGTCTCTTTTATGGTGTCCAGATATCCTTGGGGTTTTGAGGAACATTTCTGTTTGAAGTTTTGGGTTCTTTGGCAGTTTGTGATATACTGTTGATATTTATTTAATAGCAAAGTCCATGATGAGCCTCTGTCTCCACTGTAAATCTCTTAACCAGAGAAACTCTGTTTTGTTTTATTTCCTATACACAGTCCCCTGCACTTCTCTGCTTGTTATTTCATGTATCTCTGTTTAAAATGTTTTCCATACAGAGGGAGGAATAGAGGCAGTGATAGATTTCATTAACTGCTTATCATTGCATTCAACAGAGAGAAACTAACTTCACCTCTTTGCTTTCCTAAGGAAAAGCACAAGGAAGAAATCTAAGAGGTCTGGCTTTGGGGATTTGAACATCAATGAGTAAAACACCTGCAGTCAGTAAAGGTGCCCATCTAAAATTGTATCAATAAACAGCTTTAGAGGTAAGGTGATCACAGGTATTTAATGATCTGGAACACTTTGTATAATAAAGGATGCACAATTAAAGTTTATCCTGGAATAATAAGTGTAAAGAGTGAACTATGCTGACCATGCTGGGTCTAAGACCTTAGGAAAAAATGGGGCATTCCAGTTCTTGTCTTTAACCTTTATTCCATACTAGAAACAAACAATAAACCCTCATTTCTTGGTTCTTAAGGAAATCCTCTTTTACTATCAATTTCTTCTAGTTAAATTGAATTCAGTAAGATTGCTTTTGTCTTTTAATGCTAATGAATGAAATTCTAGTGCCTAATTTTAAAAATTCAAATCTACTCAATTAACAAATGGAGTAAACTTTCTATGTTAACCCTTACTATTCCTCCATCTGTGTTGGTTGTTTTGTTTTTTAACCCCTCCCCATATTGTCCATGTCCTTCTCTGCCATGATTTATTTCCTGGAAAATGAGCTCTTTGGATTGCATAGTTTGAGGTCCCTTTACTCTGATTTCTTGTTTGGTTTGGATTAGCAGCCACTGGCTGAGTAAATTAGGAGAGAAGGGAGGGAAGTTAGAGCTTTAATCCCCCTTGTTCCATTCTTGCTTGGGTGAGCTATGGCATTTCTATGCAAACTCTTAACTAGCAGGTAGACAAAATGACCAAACCAGGGGATGTTATTCAACTTCCCTGCACAGAAGCACTAGTGTTTTTCCAATGAGCCCACTGAATTGCAGCCTGGGACAGTGATAAAAGCCATGCATGCAATGAACAATAGCTTTTCTCCCTAATACCAACTGAATAAAATTTATGGGACAATTAACCCCTATAATCCTTTGAAAATAAACAGAAAGTCGTGATACACATTACTTTTGAAAAAGGAACTAATTTTATGGTAATGAGAACATGGCAATGGCCTCACATCCATAGAATTCAAAAGTATTGTCATCTGCATCCTCCATAGCTTTTATCTTTTTTACAATCTTGGAATTTGTAATATTTTATTCTTTCTCACTGTCACTGATTTTGAGTGTATGTATGCTGTATGTTGTAAGTGAAATACTTAAAAGACAATCTGAGATGTAGCCTTTTATTTGGGAGGATACAATTTTGCTTTTTTTTTTTAAAAGGCAGATAAAGTATTCTGAATAACCTAATTGGATTGAGAATACTCAAAACTGTGCCTAGGTCTTGGAAGGAGAGTTACGTTTCTGTTTTATGCTTAAGCCTAGAGTATAGGTCTTTCATCTCAATTTAGCTGAAATGATATAGTAGACTATAACTGTGAATATAACAGCTCTCAGTGGGTTCTCAGAGTCCTTCTAGCAAGTCATGAAACCTTGACAGTGGTCCTGGGGACTCTCAAATTTGCAATTTATTTTTTAAATATGAGGTATCATATGGACTGTTCCCACTATGCAGTTGACTCACTTTCTCACATAATTCATATGTAATTATGCCAATAGAAGTTACACAGCAATCTAGAATTAGATTGATTTCTGACTTCTAGGAAAATATATTTTACTCTATAAACGTCTTTGTTGAATCAATATTGTTAAAGTTACACTACTGAATCTTGGGCCCCAATTGGGCTCAAATACCTATTGACTGATGAAAATACAGTAACTCAAAATAATAAGAGAAAATAAAATTTATAACTTACATTCCAGATGTTATGTTTCATACTAATCTGTTAATTAAAATCTTGCAAGAAAAGGGATGAGAAGAGATACCGATGCTTAATATATGTAGAACTTTTAACTAACTTGACTATAAAAGTGTGGAAATGGATAAAGTTGATGGTAACACATTATAGTGAGTAGGACTAATGCAGCTAGTTCATAAATGAGATTGTGGCTGAAAAGGGTAGTCTAGGGATGTAAATGTCAATTGAAAGAAAGCTAGAGAGTAATCTAGGAAGTCAATAACGTAGTTAACCCAGAGGTGGATGAGAATTGAGGTTGATAGTGCAAATACAAGAATGTCCTTCTATGAACTAGAACAAACGTACATCCCAATTGCAAGGTGGTAAGAATGTGAGGAAGCATGGGAATGTAACCTATGGCCCATAGTTAACAGCAATACTGTAATATTCTTACATCAATGCCAAAGATGAACTGTGATAATAACAGGGGTGTGTGGAGAAATATACAGAATGCACGCTATAGAGCATAGTTAGTGGTAATAGTATGATGGTATTAGCTTATAATCTGTAACAAGTGCTTTGCAAAAATGTAGTGTTGGTGGAGGGGGGTTGTATGGGAATTCCACACATGTGCATGATAGTTCTGTAAATTCACATCTCTAACAAAAATATATTTTTTAAAAATATGTGCAAACCTCCCTAACTCCCACAACTGTAAAGAAGGGATGGAGACTAAATTAGATAAGTATATTTTCTGGTGAATAAGTAAACAATCCAAACTATTAAAATAGTCTTTGAATATAATGTCAGACTTCCTTGCCAAAACCTAGACAATGCCAATTCAGAGCCTGTATTATCCACCCACTCACTTCAATAGATCTCTACTAAGGATGAATTGACAGCATGATTATGTCATGAATGGTTATATTAAGAAACTATTTGTTATCAGACCTCCAGAATTAGAAAGCATTTTTATGCCCTGGCTCTGCCATATTTTAGCTAGGAAACCTTGTTTATTGTTTTCTATGATTCTGGAAAGGGTGTATCTAGTATCCAACCAGGTAGGACCTGTTTTTGTACACGTTCTGCAAGGAAAAAATGACATTCAGCACATTTGGTTGACTCAGGTGGTGAAACTAGCTTCCACTGAAAGGATAATGGGAGAGACTTCCTGAAAAATGGTACACTGAAACTATTTGGGGACCGACTTAAGTTCCATTTATATGCCTCCTTCTCCTGCTCATAAGCTGTTTCTTTTCATAAGTGCTGCCAAACTGACCAAGTGTAAATTAATGTCTTTGATTTCAAGCTAATTTTCTTTTTAAAAAGCCATTTCCCAGCATCCTGTCCTATAAGAGAGTGGTGAGAAGTAATGGAAAAGCTGGGATTAAGGAAAGAGAGTGAGGATCTTGTTTGGGCCCATGTTTTGCTGACCTCCACCCACCCATCCCACTTCTGTGTTTTGGGAGGTCTTCTCAGATGCTGTCAACAATTTCCTGCTAAAATGGCAGGGGAGAGATCAAACAGTTCATGCTTAATTCTCTCACCCTTATAACTGGACTTCTCTTTTGGAAATTACTGTCATAGTAGTAAAATTCTTCATGCCACTTGCATTCAGTTTATGAAAATTCTAGAATATGTTCTCATTAAAATGATAACTTCATGAATTTTTGCAAATCCAGAACACTTGTGTAACTGGCACTCAGATTAAGAAATGTTCTAGAACCCCAGAGGTCCCCTCATGCCCACTCTAGTCAATACCATATCAAATGATAACCATTTTCCTTACGTCCATCAGAACATATTATTTTCACATTTTTGTAATTCATATAAATGAAATTGTCTGTGTTACTTCTTTTTGTCTCTCCTATTACAGAATATTGGTGCTATTTATCTCTTTTGCTTATCATAACTATATTTAGTTTAAGCTACTTCCTGTATTTTGTTTCACTGTGTGAACATTCTAAAATGCATTTGTCAATGTTAGGTTTGGTGATGCTCTGGTAGTTTCTTTTTTGTTTGTTTGCTTGTTTGTTTTAAATTGTGCACATATAAATGAATATGGATCTTTTGGTAATGCATATCTAAATTTGCAGAATATAAATTATTGGTGTGGGGGGATTGCTGGGTTATAAACTGAAAATCAGTTCCATCTTTGTTGGAACTGCCCCCAAACTTCCAAGGAGCTTGCAAAAATGTATCCAAACACTTTGCTTTGCAAGGTATTCATTGGTTATGGTTTTACATCTTAACCAATAATTGATGGTATAGGTCATGTAAACATTAGCCAGTTTTGTAAGTGGTAATGTCTCATAATGGACTTGTTCACATTTCTCTGATGCTTGGATATGTAGAGCATCCTTTTGTATGTTTATTAGCCTCATGTACATGCTCTTTTGTGAATTATTTGTTCAAGCTTTTGAATAATTTTTATTTTGGTCACCTATCCTGTTCTCATTTTTTTGGTAGAAGACTTTTTACATTCTTCCACATTGTGGATTATGACTTTCCAATTTAGCTTTTTCTTTTTCTTCTGAAGAAAAAGAACTCTTAATTTTGATATAGTTCCATTTATTAATTTTTTAAACTGCAAATTCTGTTTAATTTTTAAAAGAATGAACTATACGAAAGAGAAAAATGGGATCCCTGGCTGTAAAGCCAATTATTACACATTCTCCCCACATCCCAATGCTTCAGTGCTGAAGACTAAACAAAGCAATACAAAGCAATTCTTCAAGAACTGAGAGGGCTGGGCTCTAAGGGTTGAAAAGAAGGACAAGGAGTCTTCCTTAGCTCACGCCTACGTGTCCTTGAGATTTGGGAATTTATTTTGTAGTCAAAATAAGCCCTGAGACCTGCATATCAAGCTCATATAATGACCAGGCCTAGTAGATGAATTGAGTGGAAACACCTGGGGGGGATAGTTTTCAAAAGAAGACCTCCAAATCCTGCCTGCCCATCCTTAAACTTGCCCCATCAAGGCAAATCCTGCTTGACAAATTAGGTTGTCAGGCTTCTGGGCAGGCTTCAAAGGCTAATTGAGCTCTTAAATTGAGATGCACAACTGTACCTGATGGGAAGTTGTTCCCTACACCAAAAGCTCAATTCCTGGGTTTGGAATGTACATGCCAGGCACACTTGTTTTGACCAACTTGACTTTCAGGCGGCGAGCATGCTAAAAAGCATTGCACAGTAAATGGAGCACACTGAAGCACACTAGCCAAGGCGGGTAGGCAAATACCAAGAAATAAAACAACTTGCTTAAGAATAATTTCTGACTATTGCCTTAAGAATAACACTGCAGGAAAAATACATAGTTTTGAGAATTCCAAATCCTTTCACATTTCTCCCTTTTCCATTTACTTTGTTACTCAGAACAACATCTTTAATGGAAAGTGTATATATACCCAAGAACACAAGCTGTAAATGAACTAAAATGGTGAGATTAACCAGTTAATTAATTTGCAGTGGGTAATTATATAAGGAAATTGAAATGGTACTTAACGCAGTTTTGATTTTTACCATGTTTAAACCATTTTAAAAACCAGTTAATATTGATGCTATAGGAATATTTGAAGACAAACATACTTAATTTAAGGACTAAAGCACCTGAGTAGTTTAAGTATAGTTTTGTGCAGTAACACAGTCCAAAAATGAAGTAGCTATTTAATTTTTAGGGAAACTAATCATTGAAATTTTGTGTGCTTGCTTTACATTATATCAGCAAAATTCCTCAGTCTACTTTTGCTTAAATTCTTTCTTTTCCTTGATATTATTGGTATTGGATTTTAGATGGATTTCCTCCAAACGGATAGTTTTTGTGATAAAAAGTACCTTTAAATTCTTACTAATGTCAGGAATAGTGCATAGAGATCTCTCTAAAGTAGGTTATTTTTTTCATTAAAATATTTTAGAATTTATGAATTCTGTTACCTTAATCCATAATTGTAAACGTTTTTCCGATTTAGTTTTTTAGTAAAAGATCATGCTCACACAAAAGAGAGTGAAAATTACACTACCCCATGCCAGTTTGATTTCAAAGTCTTTTGGAAACTCAAGTGATTAAACTGGAATAAAACGAGTGACGTATTTCTTAGGTTTAGAATTGCAATTTTTTCTTAGCAAGTTGGAAAATAGCTAATCTTTCAGTTAGGAAACTTTGTACCTTGCCCTTTCTCTTGAGAATGCCATTCTCGGCCTGAAGATTTGTCTCTGCCCTGTTGACACCGAAATTTAAGGGAAGATGCCTAGTTTTAAACGCCATCTACAGTTTTACTTCCCACTCGACTTCCACACACCAGAGCGTTAGGGTCTGAGGGGACGAAGGGAAAGGGCTTTGGAGGTCTCTTTGCCAGCTGCGTCACCCGGGGAAACCGCAGCCCCGGGAGCCACAAATCCCCTGCGGTGAAGCTTCTCCAAAGTGGAAGACATTTCCAGACTCGCCTTATCTCAGTCCCCGCAGGAGAGACGGTCTTCACTCACCCCAACGAGAGGGGGCGTCCTCGTCCCTCCGCTTCCCGAGAAGGTTTCCAGCGAGCCGAGGAGCGGGCTGGGCCGCAGGTGCCGAAAGCCGGGCCGAGGGGAGTGCGGGTCTCCGGGGGTGCCCAGTGCCGGGAGTGCGCGGGCTCCCCGTGGGGGTCTTCCTGCCCCTCTCCAGCGTCCCGCTCGGCCTCCCCCTCTCTGTCCCCTCCCTCCCTCACCTGCCACTCTCTCTCTCTTTCCTTAGCTCCGACTCAGGGTGCCGAGCGACGCGAAGTCACAGAGACGCCCCGTAACTCCCCTGCACGTGGCGGGGGTCGTGGAAGCCGAGCGGGGCTGAGCTGCGTGGGGGCGAGCAGGGGGCGAGCGCGGGGGGCGCCCGGGGACAACCGGGAGGGAGTCGCGAGGGAGGCCAAGGCCTGAGGGCGAAGAGTCGGAACCCAGAAAGAGCCTGAGAGAGCAAAGGAGGAGAGAGAGATGGGCAGGGCGCTGAGGCAGGAGCAGTTCTGCAGGAGGCGCAGACCCGCCCCCTTGGGGAAGGAGGGCGAGAGGGAAGATGGGGTGGAGAAGACAAAAGCCCACTTATTTTCAATAGTAGAGCTTAATTTGTCTTGTTTACAAAATTCTTACCATACTGAAACACAAATTACATTTTATATTTTTTTTCTAAAATCTGTATTTTTAATTAATGCCTCTATTTTTACCTATAACTTTTATACCTTCAATCTATTTGGAATTGATATTGGTTTATTTTATGAGATTGGAATCCTGATTTTTTTTTTCATCATGGGTAACGTCTTCACAAATTACCATTTATTAAAAAGGCCATCATTTGACCCACTGCACCACACTGTCTGCTTTTTTTATCAGGCAGATGGTTGCATAATTTGGGTATGCTTTCAAGCTCCTTAACCTGTTATGCTAATTATTTCATTTACCCTTGAGCTACTAACATACTCTCTAAAAAATAGATCCCCTAAGAGTTCTTCATACTTGGTGACTTAAGTCCTCCCACTTGGTTCTTCTAATTGAAGTTGACTTTCACCCTCCTTGGGTCGTTGCTTATGAGCTTAGAATTTGTTTGTGAACTACTCACATTAATAAACCCTACAATCTTAAGAGGAATTATATTTCATTTAATACTTGGAAAAATTTGGAGTTAATGGAATTTTAACAATTATATGATATGTGCCACCATTTGTTAAGGTGTCATTCACTTCTTTCAGTAATGCTTTGTAGTTGTCAATGTAAGGGTTTTAAACACATTTTATGGCTGTTATTTGATAGTTTCATTGTGTTATAAATTGCACCTTCTTCAAATTTTATTTTTTGTGTACAGAATATGGAGATGCAAATGATTTATTGACCTTCCAGCCAATTTGTAATGAGTTATTAAATCTAATAGATTAAAAATTACTTTGAAATTTCTAGATATAGGTTACGATATTTGGAAATAATGACAATTTTATGTCTTCCTTTTTATATGCCATTTATTACTTGTGTTAAGTTCTTGTGCAATTGAATCTCAACTGAACAGATTAAATAGTAATGATGGTAGTGGTCATTCCTATATAGAATATCAGGTGGAAAGTTTTCAAAATCCCAGCATTGCTTATAATGTTGTTAACAAGTTCTGTTATATGCATTAAAGCAGGCTAGTAAGATAGGGAACTAATAAATTAATAGACTGACCCGGAACCTGGCAGAGAGTCCATGTGGACAAAAATAACCCCCAAGATGGCTGCTGGAAGGCCCCCACCCCCAGGATTCTGCTGCCCAGAACAAAGACCTTCTCCTGGGTGCACAGAAAAGCCCAGGATGTTCCCTAGGGACTTCATCATTGGGTGCTCACTAAGGGATTGATGGGTGGGGTAATCAATCAAAACAGTAAACAGCGGAACCCCTCCCCATTAGCAAAGGGGTGGAATAATTAATAGTTTATAAAGCAAACCACAGGCCTGACCTCACTCTCCTGCTCTCTGTGCAATGCTATCGCCATTTTTCCTCTGCCATGTGGCCACGCAAGTAAACGTGGGGATTTATCATCTATAAAGGGGAATTACAGCTTGTAAATCAGCCCTGTTTATCCCTTTTCACCCCCTTCCTCTCTACCTGGGACCCCTGCTCTGTTATTTTCTCCCATTTCTCTTCCCTCCCTACCTGCATATATTACTGACCTAACTCATCTGTCGTGCTCTTGAAATTTGTTTCTGCAGCATGGCCAAGAACCTAGATAAAATCCAGTAACAGTATTCTTTGTGAGAAACTGAGTCTATTTCTAGGTTTTTAAAATGGTTTTTCATTGATTGGGCTGGATTTCATCAAGTGCTTTTCCACATCTATTCAGGTAACAGGTTTTTCTCTTTTATTTCTGTTAATGTAGTGAACTACATTGAAAGCTTTTACAAAAGTAAAACATCATATACATGATTGATTCTACTTTTTAGGAAGTATTATCCATTTAATATTTCTCTAGGTTCCAGTCACATTTTGTTGTGGATTTTGCTTCCATGTCCATTTCAAAGAATGTACCCTTAGTTTCCATTCCTCTTTTACTACTCTATAGAGAATTCTGTCCAAATTGATAGTGAATACTCATGAAGCTGGAGTTCTATAACTATCACGTTATAGACATCTAGCTTCCTTTCATTGTAGTTTATAGATACATTGGATTTTTGAATATTTTGAAATTTGTAGGTGATTTCTTTAACCTCCAGCAAAAGTATTGGAGAAAAACAGTGTTCCTGGGAAACTTTTAAAAGTATACTTTTCATAAATATTCCATGTGATTTTGAAAAAGTGACAATTATAACATTATTAGGTGCAGTGTTATATTTATGCCAAGTAGATAAAATGCATTATGCATACCTTTCACACCTTCCATATACTCAGTTTTTGTTTGTGTCTTCCACACGCTATGAATGAAAGTAGGTTTAAGGTTTCTTGTTAGTATTGTGTATTTCTTGTCTTTTAGTTTTGACTTAATTTATGCTTTGTATATTTGGAGGCTATGATGCTGGTTATGAATGTATGTGCCTATATAAAATACATCCTGAAAGGACCTAAAAGGATTGGCATTCCAACTCAACAATATTCTTAAAAGCTAAATCTTAGTTTCTAAGGAACTTTACCCACAAAAAGGATACGGGATTCTTTGGAGAATCAGCTGATTCAGGCCTGAAGTAGGGAAAATAGAAGATAAACTTGGAAATAAGCTAGCATTGACACTTTATTCCATGAACTTTACCTTTTCAAACGCATTAAGGTAGATTTTTAAAAAATCTATAAATTTTGTTTCAAAAAAGATGCAATTTCATTTTTATATACAACAGAGAAACTATAGTGGTGGACAGGTCATTACAATTAAGGAAATACTGTTTACATTTTGAAAACATAAACTTTTGAAAGTTGAGGTTTTCACAAACTGGAATAAATTATAAATTTGAAAAATCAACAAATCTAGATCCGCATTTGTTCCCGGCGGCGGCGGAGGGGGGACGCACCCGCACGCCTCCGCTTCTTCAAGCCGCCTGGGGCAGCAGCGCCTCTGGGTTTAGTCCCAGCCCCGCAGCGCGACCGGCCAGAGGTGGGGGGCCCCTGGGTAGGCCCGGAGGCGCGGGGAGGGCGCCCGCACCCCTTCTCCTGCGCCGCGGGCGCCTCGCGGGAGGCGGGGACCCGGGAAGGGCGCGCGGTGGGGAGGACGCGCCGCTGCAGCGACTGCGGGTCTTGCCCCCGCGGAGCTCCTGCTTCTCCCGCGGCGGCCGCTCCGCCCGGCCCGGGCTGGGGGTGGGAGGCGGGAGAGCAGCAGCTGCGGCGCTGGTGAGGGCGCAGGGCCCGGCGCCCCCGCAGACTGGGGGAGCTCAGGAGTGAGGGGCTGGGCTGGAACCCGCCCTCTGTCCCGATTCCACCGCGCCCGCAGCTGAGGCCGGATCGTGGCTCTGGGTTTGGGGCTCCCCCGCCCCCACCTCCTGCCCCGCCCGCGCCTCTCCAGCCCCCAGGGCGGGGCTGCCCTCCGCCCCCCAAAGGGGCTGCTCAGCTTTCTGGGCTCTCCTGGAACTAGTCTCCTTGGCTCCCCGTTTCTATTATTTCCTGGGGTTTTATTTTGCCGGGAGGGCAGGGAGGGAGGCGGCTTTCTTCCTCTTACCCGCGGGCCCCGTTTCCCGCCCCAAGACGAGTTTGGGTGTCCCCCTGGCAGGAAGCGGGGCGGGGTGCACCCGCGTGGCATTGCAGGCGGTCCGGATGCCCCGGTTTCTGGCCCCGCGGGAGAGGCCTGCGCCCCTGCCCCCGCGCCCTGGCCCTTAGCCCCCTGCGGGCCTGCAGCTGCCCAGTGCACGCACTTGAGGCCTCACCCTCGGGCGGGCCTGGGGTGGGGGCTGTAGGGACTAAACCGGGGTGGCCTAACCCCTGCAGCCAGGTCTGTGCGCTGGCTGTGCCCCTGGGGGGCAGCCCTGGGGCAGGACAAAGAGCCTTCAGAACAGAAGGCCAGGGCTGATTAGTGCCAAGGGTCTTGAAAAAATAAATCAACAAATCTGGTTGACCATACCTCCGAGATACTTTTTAAAAAAATGCAAAGGTACATCTTTACAGAAATATAATGCCACATATACTGAACTTGATATGAATGTGTGTCATAAACAGACTTAAACGCTATCAGCCAGATATCATAGACACATACATTAATGAATTCCATACTTATAAATTGGGTTATTTGTGAAATATGCACAGGAAAATAGAAAAGACCGGGGAATTTTAATTTTGAGGATTGGGTTTATATTTTCCTGATGACCACAATGATATTGTCCAGATACACTCACAGTGTTGATTTGAAATAACACTATAACCAATATTAATAAGCACATTAAAATATATAATTAAATTAGTGAAATCTAGGTTTTCCTTGCATTTAAGCTGTGCTGGGCATAAAGGAAATATTTAAAAATGGCAAAATATAAAATTCAGGAATAAGATACATAAAAGATAATACAAAATAAAATAATTTCACATTTCTCTTATTATCAAATATTTTTAATTCAAAATTTTATAGCAGTACATAGCATTTAAATTTGATAAAAATCTCTTAAAATGATCATAATCACTGCAGATATTATCAGTAATTTGTCCTAAATTTTTTTTCTGACTTTCTGTAGTTATACTGACCAACACATTTTGAAAAGCAAGATTTTATTAAGCAGTTCTCTGTAAAGGAACATATCATAATGATTGCTTCACATTTCTTTAGCACATAACTAATTTGGAATACGTGAGCACCAGAATTTATCTACATGACAAAAAAAATTCAAATGAATAAGGAGGCATTATTTTGCAGTCATTAGAAGACAACTCTGACTATCAGCATATCTGTGTTCAAGTGTCACAATCACTCCACACTTGGTGATCCTAGACAAGAGTTGTGAGAAAGTAAAAGGAGATAATAAATATGAAATCCTTAATTCTGTCCCAGCTTGTACAAATTTATTAGTAATACTCAGCTAATAATAATATGTAATAACTGTAAAATGTTATTGATGATATTGCTTTTGTTAATGTTCTGTGGTTCATAAAATAATACATTATGTGGAAAGATACTGAAGAAATGCCCCAGAATAAAATGAGTCGATATTTCAGAAACAGTGTTGTTTAGGATATAATGGTTATGAAAAAGGAGTGTGTTGGAGTCGTGGACCCGAAGGGTATCGGGAATGAAAGACAAAGAGAGATTGGGATCAGGGGATCTGAGAGCATTGAAGCCTCAAGCTCATCAGACAAGTTTATTAATATCAGGGGCTTCTTTATATACCCCAAGCAGTTGTGAGAACCAGCAACTATCCTAGCTAACTATTCCCATAATTTCATTAATGAAAACACAGTGCACGTGGATAAGATAGTAACTGAAGCCCAAGATGTTCTATTATGTTATTGAAACAAGTATACTCATAAATCTTGTTGCCCAGGTTACTTGAGATATCAAGTCTGGGTTCTGCTGGAATGTTATGTTTCCCAGAGAGATTAGCCACCTGCACATACATCTCTAGGGACAGCATGACCCAGTGGTCAGAAAGTAACTTGCTCCCATGGAAACAGCTTGCCTTCGTTTCCCACAGGAGTGTGTGAGACAACAGATTGTAGTGCTGGTCGATGCATTCAAAATAAGGAAGAGGGCAAATTCTCTCCCTGTCATTATGATGTATTTTTGCTTCATGATACCACTGAGCAAGCAGTGGGATGTCACCATCATACACAATATAGTGAATCAGATTCTGAAGGATTACTGAGAGTGATACCTGGAGATAATGTCTTTTATTGAGCATTTACAAGTGACATACATATTGCTTTGAGGAAGTGGAAATAGGTTAAATACTTTCATAGAGTTCCAAAATGATACTAAGAGTCAGGATATCTGTTATTGTAGGATATTGAATATATTATTGTTAAAAGTAGGAAAAGAAAAAGGTAATTCTTTTAAAATTACTGTTAAAGGATAAAAAGATCATACAATTTAGGATATTGCTGAAACTTGATCAAAACACTCCTATCACTACCAATGATTTCTTGTCAGATGGTTGAGTAAGTTTAGTCAGTTGTTTTGTTCCATTTTTCCTTTTCATGGTTCACATTTGTTTCCTTTCTTGGTTGCAGTGAGCATCATTGGCTGGCAGTTAAATTACACTTAATACACTTAGAGTGGGTTTCACAGCTGAGTAGTTTATGGGTATGATCCAAGTCAGAGTGGACATTATTTTTAGTTCTTACTTTTAGTCTTGATCCACTAGAGAGAGTTCCACTTCCATCTTGTTTTCATTTTTATTGATTATCTTAAGAGAAGATATCTGTCTTGAGGATGACAAGGAAATTGAACAAAATTATGAAACAGTTTATACAATAAGAAATAAACTTATATAGATCAATAATCACAAGTAAAAGCATAATCTGAATCAAACTAGTTGTCATCATATTCCATGAAAACAAAAACCTCATTCAGGAAGGTCTGGCCACTGAAATGTTTAAGCCTGACTGATATCATAAAACACTTTAACCTGATTCTTCAAAATATTTAGGTTATTTACATATGTTGTCAGAAATATTAACATAAATGCAACATTGTTCCTGGACAGCCAGGATATCTGGAGCCTGTCTGTGTAGCAAGGCCACTGGTGCTAGGCTGTTAACCTCAGCCTGAGGAGCCCAAAGTGCATTGACAATGGTGTTAAAGCTGTTTCATAACTTTAGGTGTATTTGTAATGGTTCACTCCAGGTCATATGTTCTCGGGGAAGGTATGAGGGTACACATGAAAGAGTGGGACTCTGTAGTAAGGTAGTTCAAAGGTTTGGGGCTGTTATCCCTCTTTTTATCCTTATCAGCAGCTCCCAAAATCTGTGTTTCTTTTTGTTCCATCATCTTATTGTGTCAGCTCTCCGTGTGTGCAGCACCATTCCTAGGGAGGCTGCATTTTCTTTCATGCTGGGCGGCTCTCCTTACAGGTCACACTCCTCATGCCTGGGGCTCCCCTACATGGGGGACACCCCTGTGTGGCATGGCACTCCTTGTGTGCATCAGCACTGGGCATGGGCCAGCTCCACAAGGGTAAAGGAGGCCCAGGGTTTGAACTGCAGACCTTCCATGTGGTAACAGGGTCCCCTATCTATTGGACCAAGTCTGCTTCCCTCAATTGGATTTTTGAAAAGCCTCTTGAGGCTAGGAAGCCAAGACAAAAATTCAACACCAGAGTTCACCTACAATTTGCCAATACATTTGGGTGAATTCATCTTGCTTAAAGTCAGAGATAATAGGCTAATATTTGCCAGAAAGCAACCTTCTTTACTGACCTATAAGGTTGGGAACCCAAGAGCAAGGTACCAGACCAGATTTCCCAAGAGAATTTTGTAAGCATAGGCTCCAGAAAGTCTGCCTTTGTTTCTTAAAAGGCTCTGGTCATGTGTGAGTAATTGAGAATCATTCTCAAACATGACATTCCAGTCCAAGCCTTGGTAATATAACCAATGTCTTCAATTATGTCCTGTTAATAAGGACTACAGATTCTGATTAAACCTATGCAAATAAAATTATAGTGCTGTAAAAATAAAATTATTTAACAAGAGTTTCCAAATTCTAGAGAAGTCAGGCCATGAGAAAAGAAATGTTTTATGAATTGGATATCTTAAGGTAAGAGAGTAAGGGATTCCTTGAATCTAGAAAATAGAACATTAACATATCAGCAATAATTTAAACAAAACTATAATCATTCTTTATCATTTTATACAGTCCCTAATAATCCTTCTACTGATTTTTGTGTTAGCAATCTCATGAACACATCAATTCCTTCACTAGAGTTCTGGAATCTTGACCCAGTCCAATGTTTTGGTCTCATAGTTATTTATCAATATTAGTAGTCTGATCCCAAAAGCACTTGGCAAAGTCTTTTCTTTGGATCACTATGAGAGTGTTTTTGTTGAATATGAATGCCTTTAGCCTGTGGCTGATGGCAAATTCATTCAGAGAAACATCAGAATAAAAACTAACTGCAGATGACAAAACATTAAAATGGTTAAATTGTCACTCTTTTGGAAAAGTAAATTTTATGCTGCATGTTCACTAAACAACATTTTAAGAATAAATGCATGTGGGGCTCCCCTACTTGGGGGACACCCCTGCATGGCAGGGCACTCCTTAAACGCATGAGCATTGCATATGGGCCAGCTCCACATGGGTCAAGGAGGCCCAGGGTTTGAACAGCGGACCTCCCATGTGGTAGACGGATGCCCTAACCAATCAGCCAAGTCCACTGCCTCTCCTGATCATGTTTTTAAACTGGTCTATTTCTATGGGAATGATACCCTTTGACTGACTTAAATTAGAAGGCTTTACGTTTACTTGGTTAAATCAAGATTAGAGCTTTTATTCAAACACATCATTAGGGCATGCAGGATTGAGTCTGACACCTAGTGGGCAGATAGAACAGACTCTCACACAGAAGTGGATACACAGGAGAAGACACACAGAGGAAGAGAGACACCTCCATAGACACTGCAGTGACCCTGGGAAGACAGATGAACCATTCACCTGAGAGGTTCAGATAAAAAGGATAGAGGAATCATGAGTAAGGAAATTACAAATGGTTCTAACTTTGTTATATTGTGGAAATAGATGATCCTATATCCCAAAATAGGGCCTGCCAAGGGTTGTTGACTTCATGAGGCTATCTGCCTGGACTCACCACTACTCCCACAATGTGAGACATGACTCCCAGGGATGAGCCTCCCTGGCACCAAGGGATTACCAGGACCCAACAGGATTCTATTTGGAAAAAGACCTTGGCCAAAAGTGGAAAACATTAACTACAAAACAGTTTTATTGTTAAGAGATTTCAAAGTGCATTTCAAAGGTCACTGCAGAGGTCATGCTCATGCAGGTCTCAGGCAGATCTCACTAACTTCCACAGTAAACAAAGGTTCAAAAACTTAGTTCTTTTAAAAATGAGAAGGTATATTTTCTAAAACAGTTAAGTTTTATAATATAAAGAATATAAAGTTTTATAATATAAGTTTAGATTCACAATATTTGCCTTCTAGGTAGATTACTCAGAAGGTTAAGGTAAACATTTTAAACCTCTTAGCAGTCTAACAAACCAAGAAAACTCTTCTTTTAACAAAGATAAAAACAAATTCTTATTTTGTATTAGCATGCTTTCTGATAAGAACTCTCAAAAATCTCATAAACCTATCAAATCTTAATCAGCATTGATCATGACAAATAAAATTCCTTTTCCACAGACATTCTACAAGTTTCTATACTATGTTGACTTTGTCCTATACATTGTGGTTTCTTACTCTGCAACAACCAATCGTTTTATTTTAGGACAAAACTTTTCTTTTCCCTTAACAAAACACATCCTTCATAACTTAAATATTTAAATTACCAAAAATATATTGGAAATTTCTTCAGACCAATAGCTTATGAAACATAATTACTCAAATAAAAGTTTGTTGGAATAATAACTGAGTTTGTGTAAACACAGATTTAAGTTTTTCATCATATTAAAAAGCTCATAGGTAAAATGTTAGCTTATTTGTTCAGTAAACCTACATAAAATTGAGAAGAACATACCTCCCCAAAAATTTATGCTTATATTGTACATACCATTACAGAAGACATAGCTAATCTTTTTTCACTGAGCTCATTAATCCCATTTGTGAAATGTTTATCTGAATTCTGTTGATTTTATTTTGTTCTTAAATTTTGGTATAATTTTGTACATACTCTTTTTTTCTTTGGAAATATTAGAAGTTTGGTTTACTGAATTTCTAAGACTATAAGATTAATTTATATATAAGCATTTATTTGTCTTCTAACAAATTAATATTTTAGGGTGTTTTATAAGTCAATTTGGTATTATCATCCAGAGAAAGAAAAATCTCATCTCTCAAACATACAGACAAATGCAAATAGAGTTTAGAGCTTCAGTTTTAAATTGTCCAGCCATGAGTCAGAAAGAAAAACATAGAAACATAGAAAACAGAAATCTCATGAGCTTTTATTTATCCTTTACCTTTTATTAGGAATCCTTTTATTTTAGTATGCCAAGGCTGCCTATACAAAATACCAAATTTTTTTTGGCATTTAAAATGAGGATTTACTAGGGTAAAAGCTTACAGTTCCAAAGCTGCTAAAATGTACAAATCAAGGTATCATTGATGTAGGCTATGGGTGGGATGCTGTTCATCTCTTTGTAGATAACCTGAGCTGTCTGTATCCTGACCTGTGGGTATAGGACATTAAGAGGCTGCAGTCCTCCCCTTGATGACCATGGCAAAGACTCCAGTTCTGGGAGGTAATTTAGCAATGTAAATTCTATATAATACCAGTCAGTCCAGACAGACTCTGATAATAGTGATGCTGAAGCATAAGGGGACTTAAACTTGGCCTCGAATGTGGAAATATAATATAGCTTGTGCATGAATTCAAAATTATCTAATTCTGTGTCCAAGTGTGCCTAGAAATTCAATTAAGTAATATAGACTCTTCAGACTTTGAATGTTCACAAAGGATGTGTATTCAAGATTGCATCCAGATGGAATGTGGGCAATATGTTGATTCAAAACATATATGGGACTCACACAAATACTTAACCAACAAAGAATGTCATTTTTTTTCAATAAAAACACCATTTGACTCCCAACCCTGTCTAAAAAGAACTTGAAAATCTTGTTCTGGGCTCGTGTTGTGAACAGAAGTCTCCCGAGTCTAGCTGGCAGTAAATAAAGCTTTTTCCATGCCAAAATTATTGCTGAGTCCTGGCCTTTCTAATATGCAAATAATTGAACCTCTCTTGACTTCCACAACATCGTCACAGATGCTTTCTCATCAAGGGTCATCTGCTGGTAAATCTTGGGTTCCTGACACATGGGAAAGCAACATTGTAGCTTTCCCTCAGTTTAGGCCTGCTCCACTGAGTCCAGCCTCTGGCATTTCTCTCAGTCCCCAGAGGTTTCTCTTGGCCTCTCTGTCAGCAGTAGCTGGTCATGGAGTCCTCTTTCACATGACAGTTCAAAAAATGGCATACAAAATTTTCTGTGTTCTGTTTCCAGTTCTCTATTTATGTAAGACCCCAGCAAGAGGGTGCAGACCCAACCTGGGTCACACCTCACTGAGTAGAGGAAGCAAAGGCCCTAACGTGATCTAATCCAGTGACCTAATCAAAGGTTCCCATAATGCACTCAAATTCCCCCCAAGCTCTCAGCACCATGGAGAAAGTGCCCTCTCAGGTTTTGCTCCCCATCTCCAGGCTGTAACATGGTAGGCCACTGGAAGGAATAAAGAAATGAGGGAATGATGAATGAGTTATTTAGCCATAACTTCACTTACTGATATAAATCCTGCTCAAGCAACCAATAGACAGGGGATCAGGAGCACTGGGTTCTAGTCTGATCCCTGCCATTAACTTGCATCTCAGTTTCCCTAATCATGAGCTAGGGCTACTACTGCCACCAATTCTCCTCAGTTGTACTCAGCAAGAGATAACTGAGCTCCTGCTCCATGCAGGCTCCTCTGCACCAATACAGGATGGGCTGGCCATGCCCCAGCATGTGGCAGAGACCTCACTCAGAACCCTTGCTGTAATCTTCCATCAGCATCTCTCCCCAAATGGCTTCTAAACTCTTCAAGAACAGGATCCAGTCCCATTCAGGTCTGAATCCAAGAGCCCAGCTGGTGCCTGGTGCACAAAAGGGCTAGGAGGGGCTTAAATGGATAAAACTTGAGTACCCTTGGACATCCACAGGAAGGAAGGACAATAGGAAAACAACTATCTGTGACTCAAATTCATGAGTGTAGAAAATGGGCCTGACAAGTTCTATGTGAACTTGGGGAACACCGGGGTAGACTTCCTAGAAGAGGTGACATGAGAGCTGTGCTCAGTAGGATGTTCTGAACAACACTCCTTAACCCCCATGGATGAAGGACAAGGCAAAGTTCCAGTGCTGGCAATCAGTGATTCTGGGTGTGTGAGGATCATATTAGGGACAGAGGGCAAGTCGATCCTTCAAGCACTGGCCTTCAGTGATTTTGGTTGTTTGAGGATCATATTAGGATAGACACTCACCAAGGAGGAAGCTCATCTCATTGTCAACAGCCTCACTGTTTTCCAGGATCCAGACAAATGCAGACATATAGTGGATAAGGACAAGCATGATGACATGTAAAACAACTGTCTCTAAATCTCAGGAACTGGAGAGCCAGGAGTACCTGTTCTTCTGTGCCCCAAGTTCATGCCTCTTGCATCCAGGTTCAGACATGGCACTAGGGCTGTTGTGTAGGCTCTGGGTTCCTCCAGGATGCAGGCATCCCTTGGATCACTACTCCTGAACCTCAGAAGCCACTGTAGCCTTATTGTCAGCAATGGCTTTCAGGACACTCAGAGATAAGATCACCTGGAAAGTCTATGCACCTATGAGCATAGGCTCTAACAGTCCCTGGGTCTCTGCTCTTGGCAAATTCTGTGTTTTTCAGTAACTGGGTTGCAAGAAGCAGTGGCCCAGGCAGACTAGTTCTCAGACAGTGGGACGAGGGGACTGGTGCCTGGTAGCTCTCTCTTTCTTTCTTTCTTTCTTTTTTTAAATTAATTATTTATTTTTAAAAATTACATTCAAAAAATATGAGGTCCCATTCAACCCCACCGCCCCCACCCCCCACTCCCCCCACAGCAACACTCTCTCCCATCATCGTGACACATCCATTGCACCTGGTAAGTACATCTCTGAGCATCACTGCACCCCTAGTCAATGGTCCACATCATAGCCCACACTCTCCCACGTTCCATCCAGTGGGCCCTGGGGGGATCTACAATGTCCCGTAATTGTCCGTGAAGCACCACCCAGGACATCTCCTCGTCCCAAAAATGCCTCCACATCTCATCTCTTCCTCCCATTCCCCAAACCCAGCAGCCACCATGGCTACCCTTCCCACCCCCATTCCACATTTTCTCTGTGGACATTGGATTGGTTGTGTCCATTGCATATCTATGTCAAGTGGGGGTTTAGATTCCACATGGATACTGGATGCACTCCTCCTGCTTTCAGTTGTAGACACTCTAGGCTCCATGGTGTGGTGGTTGACCTTCTTCAACTCCATCTTAGCTGAGTGGGGTAAGTCCAATGAATCAAAGTGTAGGAGCTGAAGTCTGTTGAGGCTCTGGGCCTGGGTGTCATATTATCAGTCCCAGAGATTCAAATCCCCTAAATATATCTAAAACCCCAGCACCAATTACAATTCCATTAAAGTAGCATGCAAGTCTTGTGAAAAGAGATCCCCTCTGAGTCCAATTCCATCACGCAGAAACACCAGCTCCAAAGAAGGACCATCTGGCAGCTCTCTCTTTCATCTTCTCCCATGGTTCCCAGCTCACCACCTCTCTCCTCACTCCCAGTCCCAACCTTTTCCTCCCTATCTGTCACTGACCCCACCCCATACACCACTGAATCCATCTCCAACACACATACAGCTGCTTTTTCTTCCACCTGCTCATGGAAAGCTCCTCTCCTATGTTACCTCTCCTCCCTTTCCTGGATACAGGGCCCTTCTCCTGGGGCCATTTAAAAAAACCACCCATCAACCCCAGGAGGCCTTGGTGGCTCCTAGACAAGGAGCAGGAAAAGGCCAGTCTGCTTTGGCCAGCAGAGGGGGCTCAAGGGCCATGTGGTCAGGCTTTTCCCAGACAGCCAAGGGGCTGTGATGAGGCCACCTGGAGTTAGGGAAGGCTGGAGGAGAGAAAGAGGCAGAGAAGGAACTGCCTGGTGAGGGGCCTCTCAGCCCCAGGGCAGCCCAAAGGCTTGAGTGAGGGGGAGCTGCGAGGGGAAGGTTGGGAGTGAGTGTGAGATTTAGGATTGTTAGGGTCTGAGAGTGTCATTTTTCCATTGTTTTCCTGCACTTTGAGAGGCTTTTCTCTGCAGTCCCACAGCTATAAGATTAGTTTTGAGGTAGTCGGGATGGGGGAGTGAGTGGGAGGGCACCTGAGGAGCGAGGCTGGCAGTTTGGTCAAGAGAAAGAAAACCAGTCTTGGTCGGGGCCTCTGCCATGAGGCATGAACCCTTTAGGTGCCAGATCATGGGGAGGTCCTGGGGCCCAAAGAAAGGGCCAGGGAGTCTAGGGTAGAGCCTGGGGGGCTCAAGGCCATGGCAGGTTACCAGCAGCACAGCAGTGCTCGAGCAGTGTAGCACCTGCACCTGCTGTTTTACGAGTTCCCACAGAGACTTTTTCTTACCTGTGGCAGACTCAGGACATCAAGCAGGTTGCATAGAAGCCCAGGCTAATGAGAAGACACTCTCTGAGCTCCCCCAAAAATACATGAGGGGAGATGCCAATCCCAGGAGCAAAGGCAGGGTGGGGTGGGGGATAGGGACAGATTTGGACAAAGGGAAAGGCCAGAGCCAGGGACACAGTAACCCACCTGACCACCCCCAAATTCCTCTAATCTCTGAAAACCACTGAGCTTTCTAAGGCCATCAGTGAATGTGCAGGTGTTTGTCTATTTCACAAGCGGTCCGGGCCCCACTAAAGGCAAACAATACTATGGACTTCCAGTATCAACAACTTATTTTTGATTGAGCTATAATTAACATGGCATAACTTCAGCCTGTGAAAGTGCCATATTCAGTGCTTTTTAGTATATTCATAAGACTGTAAAACAATAACCACTATCTAATCCCCGAATATTTTTATTACTTCCAAATGAAATCCTGGACCCAGTAGCAGTCACATTCCCCCAAAGACCCTCAACACATCACTTAACAACCACTAATCTATCTTCTGTCTGGATTTGCCGAGTGTGGACCCTTTGTATGAATGGTGTTCTCTAAGTGACCTCTAGTGTCCAGCTTCTTTCATGCAGCATCATGTTCTTCAGGTCCCTCACCTCCTAGCATATATCTGTACTTCATCATGTCTTATGGCTGCTAACATCTCATTTTCTTTTTCCCTTCATCATTTGATGGGCATTTGTGTTGAGTTGTACTTTTTGGCTATTATGATAATAAATTTGCCCCCGATGTGGCCAGAAGGCCTTCCAGTTGGCTCCTGTCATGTGTTGACTCCACCCTGTGGACTTTGGTGCCTTCCATGCTCTCCACTAGGCCATGATCACTAAGTTCCTCTCACACATTTCCTGGCCAAGACCTGGATTCACACATACCTCCTAGGTGCCCTCTTCTCTTCTCATGGAAAATAGGATTTTGGGACCACAATCTGGGCATCAGCTACCAGATTTTCCTTAGTTATAGGTCTGCTCAGTAAAGAGAGCTAGAAACTCTGTTATTTACAGAGAACATGGATTAGTTCAGATATATATTTGCTAATTAAAATGTAAGATTATAGTGTTTTCATTCCTTGATAAAACTTCTGAAGTGGCTCCAATGCCCTACAGCTGGGGCAGGCAGGAGGCTGGGCAGGGTCCTGGGGCTTTGTGTTGTCAGAGTTAAACCTTTAGCTCCTGAACATTGGGGAAACCAGGGGAGGGCTCAGGACAGGGCCTGTCCCACCCAGAGAGGAAGCCATTCAGTACTTTACTTTGTGAGGAAGTGTGTCTCTGCAGGACTGTGGTCCTCAATCCTGGTGGCCATCCCTTCCCCCTCAGGCCCTCTCAACCCCTTCCCCTAGGAATTGTCCACACTCCAATGACCAAAGCAAAGCACAAATTTTGGACAATGGATGCAGTCATCCCAGGGGACATGAGCAGTGTCAGCACCTGCACCTGCTGTTTTAAAAGTTCTAAGGGATCAGAGCTGACTCCTCTTGAGGACCATCAGTAGCAACACAACAGAGTGTTAACTGGAGATCCTCAAGATGCTGGACATCCAACCACACCATCCAAGCCCTCACCTTGACCCACAGAAAAGACTGTGGGGTTTTTCTAGCTTACAATGGGTAAGTATTCTTCTCTTGGCATTCAGAGCCCACGGCTGATGCCTCAGGCCCCAGCCAGGCAGCAGAGGCCACCAGGTACTGATCAGAGGCGAGGGTCTGCCAGGGATTTTCTGGGTTAAGAAATTGCACAATGAATGGCAAGGCAGTGGGAAGCACTAGTTCTTAGGAAGCAGTAGTGCTTATGAAAAAAGGCCCAGCTGGGGGCTGAAAAGCTGCATTTCAATCCCCCCAGTCCCCTCAAAAGGAGAGAATTCTTGTATATCACGGATAGGGATCCCAAAGCATGAAATCTAATGTACAGATTTGACCATTGGGCATAGAAGGAAACTGAGGATGCAAAGTTCTGCCTGCCCTTGGACCATGTGCTAATGATCTTCCTCTGTCCTTTTCCTTTCCACATTGCTAAAATTGTTCTATTTTTTCTGTACCTAGTGCTCATGTAAATCTAGACTTTGCTCTTGAAAGATACAAGTTCTTATTTGGTGCTCAAACAAAGCCTCAGTCAAGAAGGAGAAAATGTTCTTCCTCCAAAGTGGTAGAAAGACACCCACTTCCCTGCCCAGGGTCAGGAAATGGTCCTGGCAAATGGAAGTACCTTAAACTTCTTTTTTTTTTTTAATTATTTATTTATTTTTAAAAATTACATTCAAAAAAATATGAGGTCCCAATCAACCCCACCGCCCCCACCCCCCACTCCCCCCACAGCAACACTCTCTCCCATCATCGTGATAAATCCATTGCACCTGGTAAGTACATCTCTGAACATCACTGCACCCCATAGTCAATGGTCCACATCATAGCCCACACTCTCCCACGTTCCATCCAGTGGGCCCTGGGGGGATCTAAAATGTCCCGTAATTGTCTGTGAAGCACCACCCAGGACAACTCCACGTCCCGAAAACGCCTCCACATCTCATCTCTTCCTCCCATTCCCCAAACCCAGCAGCCACCATGGCTACCCTTCCCACCCCCATTCCACATTTTCTCTGTGGACATTGGATTGGTTGTGTCCATTGCACATCTATTTCAAGTGGGGGCTTAGATTCCACATGGATACTGGATGCACTCCTCCTGCTTTCAGTTGTAGACACTCTAGGCTCCATGGTGTGGTGGTTGACCTTCTTCAACTCCATCTTAGCTGAGTGGGGTAAGTCCAATGAATCAAAGTGTAGGAGCTGAAGTCTGTTGAGGCTCTGGGCCTGGGTGTCATATTATCAGTCCAGAGATTCAAATCCCCTAAATATATCTTAAACCCCAGCACCAACTACAATTCCAATAATGTAGCATGCAAGTCTTGTGAAAAGAGATCCCCTCTGAGTCCAATTCCATCATGCAGAAACACCAGCTCCAAAGAAGGGCCATCTGCCATGGCAGTGAACCCCATCTTCCATGACCATAGAACCCGTGGGTCTCTTTATCCCTCAAAAGAACCAATACCTGGGGTTGTATCTACCCTATCTGTCTCTTAGACTCTGCTCAGTTGTGCATAAGGGCATTCCTTCTGACAACCTCCAGACTCTTTTTTAGAGACTCATAGCCTTATAATTCATTTCTCCTTTACATTTCCTCCTTACATTAGGTCAAACAGCATTTTGAAGTCATGTTATTATATGTAGACAGGGATATTCTGCTGATCCATATTGAACCTTTAATTCAAGGTCATTTTCTAGTTGCAACTTCAGCTGGTATGTGGTAGTGAGGCTTGGTGCCAGGGAGGCTCATCCCCGGGTGTCATGTCCCATGCTGGGGAGAATGCACTGCATCTGCATGCTGAGTTTGGCTGTGAGAGTGGCCACATTTGAGTAACATGAAGGCTGTCAGGAGGAAACTCCCAGGCACAGTGCTACTCTAGGCCTTGTTCTTATTGCAGGTGTATAGGCTCAAAAGCATAGGCATTAGTATCAGGAGCCCACTGTTGGGCCCTCCTTCCTTCCTGGTTCTTGCCGTTGCACCTGGGGGACTGCCGCTGCTCCCCCAGGGTCCATGACAATGACCCCCCGCCAGGGGCCCAGTACCCCCCCCAGCTGTTGTTTTTAATTGTTTCCACTATGAGTATATCTAGACATTACTATATACTCTGGGCATATGCCCTGTATTACTCTCTGTCAACCATATATATCCTGTCAATAACATCCTATATCAGTATTCCTCCGCTGCCATTGTTGAAACACTCTGTGATCCAAATCTTCCTGTAAAGTGAATCCCAACATAATGTCAGCTTCACAAGAGTCTTAGATCACTGAAATTCATATATACAATATACAGTACTTCCCCAGATCCACCATAAAACCTTTTCCCTTCCACAGCGATAATCTTTTAGCTTATTCATATCATATTTCCTGAAACTGATGTACAGATTCTGAGACAATAGCTTTCAAACAAGGTGATATCTGTGCTTACTATGTGGTCCATACTTTAGGTTGTACAGTTTTCTAAATTTTTTAGTTATCTTATGTTTTGCCTTATGGTTTACATTATTAGTCTGTCGTCCCCTATATGTTTTTGGTGTAATATTACATGTTTTATATTCATCCTCGTGTACTCTCACAGAACTCCTCTCTTGCCCCCATATTTACCTTGGTTCCATCCATTCCACATCCATTTTCCCCTCCCCTTGAGGCCCACAACGCCAGCCAATCTCCATTTCCCAAGAAGCCTTGTCCAGAGATACTTGCAGCAGTATTCAGGACCTGACTTTCTCAACTGCCCTTATACCCTGGGAGCCATCCTTTCTCACGAGAGATACAGTTCTCTCTATTTGACGGCATTAGTCCTCCCCAGGATGTGGGTCCACCCCAACTCTCACTTCTTGGGTCTCTTCCCAATGGTACAACCCACCTTAGCAAAATGAGCCTTCAGCAATTCCCCCAGAGTCCGTCCCGCATCAGACCATACCCCCTAGCCTCCTAAACAGGTAACCCTCCTACTTATACTTTGATACGATTTTCTCAACATTTTGCTCTCAATGAACACCTGACACTCTCCCATGTTCGTATGTTGCCCCTCCCTCCCCCCAATTTTTGGACAATATTACCCCTCTTCCCATCCCCAGCCCCCCTCAAACCCACAAAGCCCCACCCGAAGGCAACCCCTTGCCCCCATTTTGTCCCTTCTTTGTGCTCATACTTACCACCAGCTCATTACAGATTCCACCCCTGCAGATGTTAACTCACATCCTTCCTCCACCCCCCGATTTCCTGTGAGCCTCTTTTCCGGACTCTAGCTCTCTGAGGCAGTTTGCTTATTTCATATCATTGAGGTTATGTAGTATTTGTCCTTCAATGCCTGGGTTGCTTCACTCAACAAAAGATTCTCAAGGTTCATCCATGTTATCATGTGTGATTGTAATGTATTTGTTCTTACAGCCGAGTAGTATTTCATTGTGTGTATATACCACATTTTATTGATCCACTCGTCTGTTGATGGACATTTGGATTGATTCCAACTTTTGGCAATAGTGAACAATGCTGCTATGAACATTGGTGTACATATATCGGTTTGTGTCCTTGTTTTCAGATCTGATGGGTATATACCCAGCAGTGGTATTGCTGGGTCATATGGCAAATCTATGGTTAGTTTTTTGAGAAACTGCCAAACTGTCCCCCAGAATGGTTGGATCCTTATTCATTCCCACCAGCAGTGGATGAGTGTTCCCCTTTCTTCACATCATCTCCAGCATTTGTATTCTTCTGTTTTTTTCATAGCTGCCAATCTTATGGGAGTAAGATGGTATCTCATTGTAGTTTTGATTTGCATATCCCTGATAGCTAGAGATTTGGAGCATTTTTTTCATGTGCTTTTTAGCCATTTGTATTTCTTCTTTGGAGAAATGTCTGTTTAAATCTTTTTCCCATTTTTAAAATGGGTTGTTTATCTTTTTGTTTTCAAGATATATGAGTTCTTTATGTATGCAAGTTATAAGTCTCTTATCAGATATATGGTTGCCAAATATTTTCTCCCATTGTTTGGGTTCCCTTTTTACTTTCTTGACAAACTCTTTTGAGGTGCATAAGGCTTTAATTTTGAGGAAGTTCCATTTATCTATTTGTTCTTTTGCTGCTCGTGCTTTTGGTGTGATATTCATGAAGCCATTTCCTATTACAAGGTCCTGTAGATGTTTCCATAAACTGCTTTCCAAGATCTTTATGGTCTTGGCTCTTATATTTAGATCTTTGATCCATCTTGAGTTGATCTTTGTATAAGGTGTGAGATGGTAATCCTCTTTCATTCTTCTACATATGGCTATCCAGTTCTCCAGGCACCATTTGTTGAATAGGCCATTCTCTCCCAGTTGAGAGGGTTTGGTGGCTTTATCGAATATTATATGGCTATATACATGAGTTCTATATCTGAGCTTTCAATTCGATTCCATTGGTCTGTGTGTCTATCCTTATGCCAATACCATGCTGTTTTCACTACTGTAGCTTTGTACTATGTTTTGAAGTCAGGAAGTGTGATTCCTCCAATTTCGTTTTTCTTTTTCAATATGTCTTTGGCTATTTGGGGCCTCTTTCCTTTCCAAATAAATTTCATAGTTTTTCTAGTTCCTTAAAGAAGGCTGTGTTGATTTTTATTGGGATTGTATTGAATGTGTAGATCAGTTTTGGTAGGATAGACATCTTAATAATATTCAGTCTTCCTATCCATGAACAAGGAATAGTCTTCCATTTATTTAGGTCTTCTTTGATTTCCTTTAACAGTCTTGTATAGTTCTCGGTGTATAAGTTTTTTACCTCTTTAGTTAGATTTATTCCTAAGTATTTGATTTTCTTATTTACTATTGTGAATGGTATTTGTTTCTTGATTTCCTCCTGATCTTGCTCATTGTTGGTGTACAGAAATGCAACTGATTTTTGTGCATTGATCTTATAACCTGTGACTTTGCTGAACTCATTTATGAGTTCTAGAAGCTTTGTTGTAGATCTCTCAGGGTTTTCTATGTATAGGATCATGTCATTTGCAAATAATGAAATTTTGATTTCTTCCCTTCCAATTTGAATGCCTTTTGTATCTGGTTCTTGCCTCAGTGCTCGAGCAAGTACTTCCAAGACAATGTTAAATAGGAGTGGAGACAATGGGCATCCTTGTATTGTTCCTGAGTTTAAAGGGAAGGATTTCAGGATTTCGCCATTGAAAACAATGTTGGCTGTAGGTTTTTCATATATACTCTTTATCATGTTCAAACAGTTTCCTTGTATTCCGATCTTTTGGAGTGTTTTTATCAAGAAGGGGTGCTGTATTTTGTCAAATGCCTTTTCTACATCTATAGATATAATCATGTGATTTATTTTCCTTCAATCTGTTTATATGGTGTATCACATTGATTGATTTTCTTATATTGAACCATCCTTGCATACCTGGAATAAATCCCACTTGGTCATGGTGTATAATTCATTTAATGTGTTGTTGAACATGATTAGCAAGTATTTTGTTAAGTATTTTTGCATCTAGGTTCATTAGAGAAATTGGTCTGTAATTTTCCTTTCTTGTGGTGTCTTTGTTTGGCTTTGGTACTAGGATAATGTTGGCATCATAGAAGGAGTTCGGCAATGTTCCTTCTGTTTCGATTTTTTGGAATAGTTTCAACAGGATTGGTGTTAGTTCTTTCCAGAATGTTTTATAGAATTCACCTGTGAAGCCGTCTGGCCCTGGGCTCTTCTTAGTTGGGAGATTTTTAATGACTGATTATATCTCTTTGCTTGTGATTGGTTTGTTAAGATCATCAATTTCTTATTTCGTCAATATGGGCTGCTTATGTGTTTCTAGGAATTTGTCCATTTCCTCTAAATTGTCATTTTTGTTGGAATATAGTTTTTCAAATTATCCTCTTATGATAGTCTTTATTTCTGTGGGGTCAGTGGTGATATCACCTTTCTCATTTCTTATTTTGTGTATTTGCATCTTTTCTCTTTTTTTCTTTGTTAGTCTCGCTAAAGGTTTGTCAATTTTGTTGATCTTCTCAAAAAACCAGCTCTTGGTCTTGTTTATTTTTTCAAGTGCTTTCTTATTTTCTATTTCATTTAGTTCTGCTCTTATCTTTATTTCCTTTCTTCTTCTTCCTGTTGGGTTACTTTGTTGTTGTTTTTCTAATTCCGTCAAAAGTGCAGTTAGTTCTTCAATTTTTGCTCTTTCTTCTTTTTTGATATGTGAATTTATGGCTATAAATTTCCCTCTCAGTACTGCTTTTGCTGCATCCCATAAATTTTGGTATGTTGTGTTCTCATTATCATTTGTTTCAACGTAGTCATTGATTTCTTTTGAGATTTCCTCTTTGACCCACTGTTTTTCTAAGAGTGTGCTGTTTAATTTCCAAATTGTGGTGTGAAGTCTGGGCCTCCGTCCCTTGCGAATTTCCAGCTTCACTCCACTGTGGTCAGAGATATTGTTTTGTATGATTTCAATCTTTCTGAATTCATTAAGCCTTTCTTTGTGGCCTAGCATATGGTCTCTCTTGGAGAATGTTCCATGTGCGCTTGAGAAAATTGTATATCCTGCTGTGTTTGGGTGTAATGATCTATATATGTCTATTAGATCCAACTCTTCTAATATACTGTTCAAATGTTTTGCTTCTTTAGTGATTCTCTTTTGAGATGTTCTGTCCAGAGTTGATAGTGGTGTATTAAAATCCGCCATTATAACTGTAGATGCATCTATTTTTTCACTTAGTTTTTCCAGCGTTTGTCTCACGTATTTAGAGGCACCCTTGTTAGGAGCATAAACATTTATGATCTTTCAATCTTCTTGACAGATTGTCCCTTTCACTAAAATGTAGTATCCTTCTTTGTCTCTCACAATTGTTTCGCATTTAAAGTCTATTTTGTCTGATATTAATATAGCTACTCCTGTCTTTTTTTGGTTGTTGTTTGCTTGTATGATTGTTTCCAGCCATTCACTTTCAATCTCCATGCGTCTCTGGGTCTAAGATTTGTCTCTTGTAGACAGCATATAGATGGGTCATATTTCCTTATCCAGTGACCCAGTCTGAATCTTTTGATAGGTATGTTTAATCCGTTGACATTCAGGGTTATTACATTCAGAGAATTATTTGTGGTAGCCATATTTTGGTTGGATTTGTGTTTGTTATATTTTGTTTGTATTATTTTATTTTCCCCTTCTATTTTTCTCTTTTTTGTTGCTCTTACACTCTCCTCCATCTCTGACTGTCCTGTTTTTTCCTTTCTTCCTGCAGAACTCCCTTAAGAATTTCTTGAAGGGGAGGTTTCTTGTTGATATACTCTTTCAGATTCTGTTTATCTGTGAATATTTTGAACTCTCCATCATTTTTGAATGCTAGTTTAGCTGGATAGAGTATTCTTGGTTGGAAATTTTTTTCCTTTAGTACCTTGACTATATCATACCACTGCCTTCTTGCCTCCATGGTTTCAGATGAGAAATCAGCACTTAATCTTATGGAGCTTCCCTTGTATGTGATGGTTTTCATTTCTCTTGCTGCTTTTAGGATTTTTTCTTTGTCTTGAGCATTGGGTAATTTGACAAGTATATGTCTTGGGGTGGGCCTGTTGGGATTTATGACCAGTGGAGTGCGCTGTGCTTCTTGGATATGTACATCTGTCTCTTTCAGTAGATTTGGGAAGTTTTCAGTCATTATTTCCTGCAACACTCCTTCTGACCCCTTTCCCTTCTCTTCTCCTTCTGGAATGCCTATAATACGTATGTTTGAGCATTTTGCATTATCATTCAGTTCCCTAAGTCCTATCTGGATTTTTTCTACCTTCTTATTGACCACTTCTACTATCTGTTTGATTTCCAATGCACTGTCTTCCACATCACTAATTCTCTGCTCTGCCTCTTCTAGTCTGCTGATATTTGCTGCAAGTGTATTTTTGATTTCTTGAATTGTGGTGTTCATTTCCATCATATCTGTTATTTTTTTGTGCATGTCTGCAATTTCCCTTCCAAGTGTTGTCTTCATGTTGTTAACCTCTTTCATTATTTCATCAAATTTGTCAGTGATAAATGTTCTGAGATCTTTCATTGCTTGTGTGAAGTTCTGCTCCCCTTCCTGATTTTTAGTTTGTTGATTGGATTCAGCCATGTTTTCTTGATTACTGGTTTGGTTTGTAGATTTTTGTTGCTGTCTTGTCATCATTTTTCCTTGACAGGTTTAATCAGTTCCGTAGCTTCTTTGTCTAGTCTTGGAGATTAATTAGCTGTTGTTTTTGTGTAAGTGTTATATCTTCTCTTTGTCACTTTGTTCTTCCTATTCCAATTTCTTATTGCTGATTGAGTTCACTTTAAAGGAAAGTATTAGTGCTGGGGAAAGGCAATTGTGTAAGGAAGGAAAAAGTGTAAAGTAGTATTGGTGATATATGTTAACAAAGCATCAATATGAGTTCTGGGAGGATGGCGGTTAGATCATGTAAATTGTGTAGAGTTATAGTAGTAGGAAAGTACCTATAATGAGGTAGATGACTGAATATGGGAGGGATAGGGTACGTACTAAGAAGCTATTTTTTTCGTGAGAGAGGGAAAGAGAAAAGAAAGGTAATAGTTTTCAAGGGCGGATACCAGATGGAAAACTAAACAAAGGTATTAGAAATTAAGAGTTAGATGCTTTGTGGATCAAAGACAGGGAGGTGGAATGTAGGAGAGATAGCAGATGGTGGAGGATATCAAGTTGTAGGGGAAAGGGGATAGTGTAGATAGCCTAAATTTATTCACAGAGAAATGAGGCAGTGGAGGGTGAGGAAACCCAGCAAATGTGAGGTGTTTCCTGCAGGACCTATTGTATTGTTAAGATAAAATAGAATAAGAAGAAGATCAGGGACAAGAAAGAGAGGATTAAAAAAAAAAGAAAAGAAAAAGAGACTTTGGGGGATACGCTGGGAGAAAAGAGTAGGGGATAATGCAATGCCAGGAATCAGAACATTAAAAAACTAGAATAAAAAAAATAGAACTAGAATAAAAATAAAAACAAAACAAAATAAAACAAAGAAGAAAAAATGCAAACGTTGAGGGCTAGGACATTCAAGGGCCTCAGATGAACCTCAGGGCATGGTGGATTCAGGGATGGACAGTCTGAGGTATTGAGGCCTCAAGAGGTGTGAGTCTCTGGCGTGTGGTCCGCCAGAGTCCAGGGAACTCAGACCTGGCAACCTCGAGTCCAGTTAACAGGAATCCTGGGAGCACCACAGTGCATCACAGCCTTCAGGGATCCCCACAGCTGGGTGCCAGCCCTATGGGTGAGGTCTCATCCACAAGCTCTATCCTGTGTTCTGTGTCCTACAATTCACTCACTTACTAGGGTCTACTGTGTGGATATATCACCAATTGACTTCAGGAACCCTCCTACCCTGTGGTCCCTGGGAACGTCCACCTGGGGGCTCCTCTAGGCTGCAGCCATTTTAATGACTCAGATCAAATATCCAGGTCCGGGGGAGGGGCTCCAGCCAGAAACGCTAATAACAGAGTCCAAACCCGAAATTCCCACTCTTCGCAAAATATTCCCCTAATCAGCTTCCAAACGTCTGCCACCCCGTGAGACCCTGGTAGTGTCTCTTTGTTGCTATCACTTTGAGACTGCTGTAGGTCAGCAGCCAGGCTTGGGGGGGGGCGTGGCTCTAGGCGGAAATGCTATTGTTTGTGTCCGCAATCACAAATTCCCCCCGCTTTGCCCTAAATCCCCCGTCTGTCTGCCCAAATGGGTCTGCAAGCACCTCCCTTCCCACCAACCTCCCAATAGGCCGCCCGAGGCCCACGAACTCCCCAGTACTGCAGAGGCTCCAAAAAAAAAAACAAAACAAAGAACAGAAAGCCCGCCGTCGGGCTCGGCCCGGCTCCCCCGGCCACTGAGTCTCGGCCTGGCTCCCCCGGCCACTGTGTCTCGGCCTGGCTCCCCCCGCTGCCACGGCTCAGCCTGGCTCCACCCACTGCCGCGGTGCTAGATGCCTCGGCTCTGCCTACCCAAGGAGGGCTACCCACGTAGCCGGGATCTCCGTGTATATTTCACAGACGGATGCTCTCTGTTACCTTCCCTCCAAATCGATGTCCAGACACCTCTGGACCAGCAAAAATCCCGAAACAACCCGGTCCCAAAGAGTCTCCAATGCCACCGAGCCGACTCCCTGCAGGAGACCCTAACAGGGAAGTTCACTCAGCCGCCATCTTGCCAATACCTTCAACTTCTAAATCCAGTAGTCCCCATGGGTGGGCTCTGCTCCTTCTAGGTGTATTGATATTGAAGTGCACTTTGCTCTGTGAAAGGGGATTTCTGTGTTTGCTTCAATAAGCCGGGGAAGGGTGGCTGGCTCTTTTTGCTTTTCCCTTCTAAAATAAACTGATGACTGCATGATTTCTTATTTGAATGAACAATGCAAGAGGCTGCACCTCGTTTCAATTAACACTGTAAGTGAAAGAACCAGTGGTCAACTCCAAGGCTGTAGTTGAAACAAGATTTTAATAATAAAATATTAACATCTAACATTTACTATTTACAACAATAAATAGCCCAGACTGTCTGGTGAGGAGGGAAGTGCCTGCCTGGCCTGGCCCACTGTGGTTGGGGGTCAGCAGAACTGCTTGGCCAGGCAGACCTGGGCAGGGGGACCCTGAGGCTGGCAGGTACCAGGGCCCAATTTGATTTTCCCCTTTCAGAACTTGGGTCCCTTCAGCTTCTTCCCCAGAAAGGCTGAGATAGCGCTCTTCTTGAGCTTGGTGTCCATGGTTGAGGTCTGCTTCATAAGCATTAATTGATACTTGGGCAAGGGAGGCATCGCATAATACACTTTTGTACTGTCTGGGATCTGCAGCACTGGAGAGTAGGGCAGAGGGGTGGTCAGCTGTGCTCTGAGGGACCACAGGACACCCCAATCCTTTGTGCCCCCATGACAGCAGGCCTCTGCCAGGGACTTTAATCCTCCAACCCAACCCCAGGACCAAAAAGGAGCCACTGAATGATGCTTGCCTGAAGGAAAGACTGCAGAGGCACAGCTGAAAATGAGGAACTCTAGTTTTTAAAATGACTCTGACTCATCCGTGCAACCTCAGAATGGAGCTGATAAGATTTCATCTATTTCCCCCTCACCGTAGCCCCTGATGCCTTCACTACTCAGGACCTCAGAGCTGAAATTGGATTTCTGGAACACAGTGCAGGGCCCCAAATCCAGCACTATCCATGATAAGACACTGGGGCTCAGGGAAGGGTAGCCCTGGTCCAGGCCTCTCGAGCAGGGTCCCTGAAGGCCTCCAGGACCATGCAGTGCCTCCCACCCAGCAAGGATTTACACTGATCCCATCTTCTCCTGTCTTCCTGGATAGAGCCAGCTAGACAGAAACACTGGGCTGAACTGCTCCAGCCTCAGTGGTGCGGCTGCTCATCTCCTTTCTTAACCTCTCCAGCCTTGGTCTTCCTGTTCTGTAGGACAAGTCGCTCTGCCTATTTCACACCCCACAGCTCCCATTTCCCATCAAAAGACAAGAGAGGATTTAGAACCAACTTCTAGGAGTTGTGGGAGTCATTTTAATATGGCTAGGTTAGTGGCTGGGAGAGGGGATCCCCTCACAAACAAGAATCCAGTTAACTTTATTGTGCACAGACATACCATGTGTGCAGACATTGGTTAATTTTCTCTCCCCTTCGGGAATGAGAAGCCAGCCCAGGTTCTTAGGAAACCTATGGGTTCAGTGCCCAGGACACTTGGCTCTGGGTCTGTGTTGTGAAAATCTTTCAGTTTTCCACTTTCTAGAGTAATGAGTCAGTTTCTGAGAGCCTCCAAAGGGGATCAAGGAGACTTAGTCCAGTTTTCCCTGCGGTCACCCCTCGGGCTGAAGTGTGGCCCGGCGGGGGAGCGGCCGCGGCAGGCCAAGCCACTGCCCCCATAATAGGGTGGCTGGTCGGACTCACCGCCACCCCTGAAGGAAGCTCGGCATGGGCGCAGAGTGCCCTCGGGTCTCCCTTCTCGGCAGCCATGCTTCTGCGGCCGCCCCTCCTCCCGGATGGCGCCACACGATGCCTGTGCGGCGACACCCTTCTTCTTCTTTCTCCCTGTGCAGGCGCAGGGCGGAAAATTCCAGTCTGCCCTTTTCCCTCCCCCGACAGCAGCAACAGCCAGGGGTGGGCGGGAAACTCAAGTCTGCCCTCCACCCCAGCAACAGCAGCCACCAATCCCTAAACCCTGCCCCTTCCCCCAGCAACAGCGACAGCCAATCCCTAACCACCACCCCTCCCCTGTCCAGTACCGCCCACTGACCTTTCACCGGCAACCAATCAGAACAGGGCATGGCTTTGACCAATCAGGCTTCCCCAGCCCCTATAAAACTGTTGCCTCTCCCTCAATAAAGTGGACTTGTGTGTTTACCTTGTCTCCGCGGTAGTTCTTCTGCCGTGCGCCCTCCAGTCCTGAGAGCCCCCGACAAGGGCCTGGCCTCCCTTGTCCCCAGTTCGTCACCTGCTTCTCCGGGTGACCCCTTCGTCACCTGCTTCTCTGGGCGACCCCTTCGTCGCTGGCTTCTCCGGGCGACCCCTTCGTCGCCGGCTTTGCCGGGCGACCCCATCAGCCGAACCACGCAACCCCTTGTGAGACCGATCCCTCATCTGCTGCCGGACCGACCCCTCGTCCCAAGTGGGACCAACCCCTCATCCCAAGCAGGACCGACCCCTCATCCAGAGCTGGACCGACCCCTCGTCTGCAGCCAGACCCCACCTCTACCGACTGAGCAAGCCACCGCAGCTGGCACCCAACGTGGGACAAGGAACTCCACCACAGCCTCACTCCATAACCTGGCGGCCCCCCCCTCCTCTCTTCTCACCTTGGGACTTCTCTCGTGCAACATTGCTGCTACCTGAGCCTTGGCTACCTCATATGATCCACGGCGGTCTGGGAGAATCGCTGGATGGCTTTCTCCTTCCATGTCGGGGGCTTATACCGACCTGTTATGATTAAGAGGAGCCTTGGATTTCTCGGGAGCACGCGCTTGCACGTCTGAAGTAACCCTCCCACAGCCCTACGCCCTCCTCTCTTCTCACCCCTATCTTTTCGCTCTGCATTGCTGCTCCTGAACCTTGGTGACCTCATATGATCCATGGCAGTCTGGGAGAATCACTGGATGGCTTTCCCCTTCCATGTCGGGGGCTTATACCGACCCGCTATGATTAAGAGGCACCAATAAAACTCTCAGGAGCGCGTGCCTGAGCACCTCCACCCCTGCCTTCACCTCTGCCTCCTCCCCTCTGCACTTGCTCCCCTTTGCCTTGCTCCACTGCTCGTCGTTCCACCCTCCCCTCGTCGGGGCCTTCTCTTGGCCCGCGACCACCGTCGGAGCCCCACCGGCTCCGACCCCTCATCTCACCGCGCACCTCAGCTCCCATTGCCGTGCTCTCAAGGTAAGGGCCCCTTTTCTTATCGGCTCCAAAAGGCCATTAGCAATGGATAACATCCTATCTGCTAAGCAAGCCCCGCAAGTTCGGGCCCTCGCCGGTCTCCTAGACACTCACCGGTGTAAGATCTCTTTGAAACAGCTCCAAGTATATTGGGACCTTCTTCTCCCCTTTAATCCGTGGCTTACCACGTGTCAGCTTTGGGACCTGGACACCTATACTCGCCTTATAGATAGGGTCACTTTTGCTGTGGAGCAGGAAGGTAAAAGATTCCCTCCTGGCTTATTACAGGCAACATGAAGTCCAGAAGAAATCTTGAAGGGTATAATCTATGATATGCTATATAAAAAAGGATTTAAAAGCAGCTATACCAGAAAGTAAGAATTATGAGTCAACTGTAAATAAATTATATAATTTCTGTTAATGTGTTGTAATTGTTCTGTGTTTGTCTGTTCGTTCAATGTCAACATATATTGTGATACCTCCGGATGGTAAATATAAATTACTAGAAATCTTTAAAAGAGCTCTATTTAAATGGCCAAAAATTAAATAAGTGCTTATATTAATACTTAAGTTTATTATATTAATACATAAGTTTAAATGTTAATAAGATATCTACAATTAAAAAAAATTGTAAGTCTTAATTAACAAAATTAACTGTACGTCTTCATAAAAAGTTCTTGCCTAGATTAAAATGAATAACTTATTTTTCTTCACAGGATAATATAAAGAATGTAAAACTTATATGAATATTAAAAAGGTTAAAAGTTTGTAAAAATGCTAACGGAAATGTAATAAGTTTTGCAAAAAGACGTATTTTGTCCTAAAGTAGGATGGCTAATTTTTCATAAACTCTTGAAACTTAATTTGCATGCGGCAAGTGTAAAAGGTATTGTGATAACTTTACGTAAGGGAATGTGTTCTGTAAAGATAAAATTTATCTTCAATAGTTTACATTAAGGTATTAAATGGCTAATTCCAAAAGGTCATTCTTAAATATATATATATAAAACTGAATTGATGATAATAATAATAAAAGGTAATTTTATAACAGGAAAGATTAACAGCAACCAAGCTCCCCTGCCAACTTGCTTTTAGGAAACGGTTTCTAATATTGCATGCTACTAAGTATTTAAAGAAAAGTTATTCTTAAGGAAACAGAAGATGATTTTGTCTTTGCAGCCATTGTCTATTTAGCAACACCCCTCACTATCGGCCTAGCCACTGTTGCGCCAGACGATTGGAACCTTAAACAAAGACTCCTCCTCACTGTCATCTTCCTATCTATCGTTACTATATTTACTGCCCTCATTCTCCTTCGTTTATAAAGCAGTCTCCTACAAACCACAAAGCTTCTGTCTTAAACATACCATTCTCAACCCTATCCTCTAAATGATCTTCTCACTTCCCCCACAGCCTTTAATACTTTATTTCTTCCTCATAACCTTTGCTTTCTTGATAATATTTTCCGCCATCTGTCTAGCCACTACCGCCCCAGAAGATTGGAACCTCGGCCAACGAATTCTACTCTCCATCGCCTTTCTGTTTATTATCCTCTTTTATGCTTTACTCCTTATCTTCCTCCCATAATGACTTCACCAAGCCTCCTCTTGTCCAAAACCGTCACCCTTCTTTTCCTCACACTCCCCATTGCACTCACCAACCCCAGCCATCAGCCTTTTAATTGGACAGTAAGCCTCTGGCAGGAAAAAGTAATCCTCTCCTACAATGTCTTCGCTGCCAAGGAGAGATCAACTACCTGCAACGTGCTGTCATCCTGGACTTTTAACAACAGATGGATCTTATAGCCGCCGAGATCAACAAGAATTGGACATTGGTCACCCTTGCTTGCAACGGCAAGATACCGCCCCCTAAATTGTACATTTATATCCCCGGCATACTCACCTCCCTCTTCAGCCCCGCTTCCCTCATTGCTTGCTGCCTCTTGGGCCTCGGCTCCTTGTTGCTGCTGCCATCCTGGCCCTTATTTGAAAAGAAGGGGGAAATGTGGTCACCCCTCGGGCTGAAGTGTGGCCCGGCGGGGGAGCGGCCGCGGCAGGCCAAGCCGCTGCCCCCATAATAGGGTGGCTGGTCGGACTCACCGCCACCCCTGAAGGAAGCTCGGCATGGGCGCAGAGTGCCCTCAGGTCTCCCCTTCTCGGCAGCCATGCTTCCGCGGCCGCCCCTCCTCCCGGATGGCGCCACACGATGCCTGTGGGGCGGCACCCTTCTTCTTCTTTCTCCCTGCACAGGCGCAGGGCGGAAAATTCCAGTCTGCCCTTTTCCCCTCCCCCGACAGCAACAACAGCCAGGCATGGGCGGAAAAATCCAGTCTGCCCTTTTCCCTCCCCCGACAGCAGCAACAGCCAGGCGTGGGCGGGAAACTCAAGTCTGCCCTCCACCCCAGCAACAGCAGCCACCAATCCCTAAACCCTGCCCCTTCCCCCAGCAACAGCGACAGCCAATTCCTAACCACCACCCCTCCCCCGTCCAGTACCGCCCACTGACCTTTCGCCGGCAACCAATCAGAACAGGGCATGGCTTTGACCAATCAGCCTTCCCCAGCCCCTATAAAACTGTTGCCTCTCCCTCAATAAAGTGGACTTGCGTGTTTACCTTGTCTCCGCGGTAGTTCTTCTGCCGTGCGCCCTCCAGTCCTGAGAGCCCCCGACAAGGGCCTGGCCTCCCTTGTCCCCAGTTCGTCGCCTGCTTCTCCGGGCGACCCCTTTGTCGCCTGCTTCTCCGGGCGACCCCTTCGTCGCCGGCTTCTCCGGGCGACCCCTTCATCGCTGGCTTCGCCGGGCGACCCCGTCAGCCGAACCGTGCAACCCCTTGTGAGACCGATCCCTCGTCTGCTGCCGGACCGACCCCTCATCCCAAGTGGGACCGACCCCTCGTCCCAAGCGGGCCCGACCCCTCGTCCAGAGCTGGACCGACCCCTCATCCGCAGCCAGACCCCACCTCTACCGACCGAGCAAGCCGCCGCATTTCCCTATCATAAAGGCATGGCCTGTAGCATGTTTGGTGCTTGTGTCCACCAGTCATGGTGCAGTCATCCCCTGCTGTCCGGAAGACTTCCTTCAAGTTGAGCCCCTCTCCTTGGCCATCTTTCTCTTGATCCAAGGTGAAAAGCATTTTCTCTTGGTACCTCAATGTTGTTAGCTTTGAACTTGGTTTTCCCAATGCCTGGGTCATGTCGAGGAAAAGGGACACAAGGGAGAAGAGCAGGTAGGGAGAAGGGGCTGTGGGCACTGAGGGCTGCTTTGGGGAGCCTGGTTTGTGGGCAGGGTGCCTACCCACACTGCTGTCAGGTACACTAGGGTGAGAGGGCCTTGGAACTTCAGGCTGGGGACATGGTGCTTCTTCCAACTACTGCCCTCTCCTTCTTTGCCCCTGACTTACTTTGATCCTCTGAAATGATTTGCACCAGCTTGTTATCCTCTGGCTTTTCCCCATCCACGGTGAGTTCTTCCATGGCCTTGTGGATCACAGCTGGAGCCATTTCCTGGTTGGACACCTGTGGTGGATCACAGGACAGACCCCCAGGGCATGGTTCCTGGAGACAGTTCCCACACAGTGCAGCTGCCAGAGACCTATGGAGCCACCTCTGGTCAGGATTGGGTCTAAGGGGCCTCACCATCTTCTCTTGCTCTTCTGTGGAGACCTCCATGGAATGAAGGGATTCTTTCCATTCATTCCTAACCCCATCTCGTACAAGAAACTTCACCTCCGTCTTTAGGCTGTTTCTCAGGGTGGGTCCAAACCTCTGCCCTGTATGCTGAACCCTGTCCCGTGGGTCCTCAACCTGCACAACTGCTATGGACTTCCAGGGCCCTGGGGACAAAAGATGACAATGCAGCAGAGGGTGGGAAATGAGAAGTAAAATCTGGGCCTCACTCTGTTTCCTCATGCCTCCCAATCACAGAAGGTGGCTTGCCCTCAGGGAGTGCCACTCCTCCAGCGTTGGCCCTCCAAGACTCCCCCATGGTAGAGCACACAACATCTAGTCCAAGCTCTGATATCAGAGAGGAGGAGGGGCTGGGTGACAACCTACAGCACACCAGAACTGCCCCAGGCTCCAGGATGCAGCTGTGATCAGTAAGTCCAGGCACAGTTACCTTGACTATGAAGGCCCAGCTACAGGCAGAGCTTAGGACAAGGATCAACCAAAAGACAGCTGAGTAAATCCACACCTGCTCCTTGCCAAAAGAGAAGTGCAGCCTGGGGCAAGTGTGCAACATGGTAGCTCAGCCAGACTCTGTGCAGTGGTGCAGTGGGGGCTGGGATGGCTCCATCTGCACATGCCATCCAGGATCTGACTCCTGCTCACATCTTTTTGGCCACCATCCCGGGGAAGACCCATAATCCCTTCAGGGTCATGGCATCAGACCCTCATTGGCCTGTGTCTCCACACACAGGTCCAACCTCCATTCTGAAACCAAATGTCACCTGCTGTCCCTGTTCTGCTCTGATCCTCCAGTGACTCCCATCTCCCCCATGAGAAACTCAAGCTCCATTCAGCAGCTCACAGGATCTGATGTGACCCAGCTCCCACAACTTCTCTCATCTCAACTCTTCCCCTTGACCCCTGCTCCTTCACCTGGCCCCAGGTTGTTCCTCAGACTGGCCAAGCACATGTCCACCATGGGTCTGGCAGGCTGTCCCCTCCATCCTCCTCTTTGGGGCTGTCTTAGAGGGCCTTTGCTATGCCTTCCTCAGCATTTCAGACTCAGCCCCTATGTCCACTATCTGAGCCCTGACTGCCATCAAACTCACACTCTTCCCATCTCTGGAGGTAGCTGTCTATCCACCGCCACCAACTGGGAAGTCTACTCCAGGATGGCAAAGAGGGAACATGCCATTTCTTATGTGTCTACTGCCTGAATGAGTGATGGGCTCCAGGGGACAACTACACATCTGGCTCACCATCATGCTTTTGTAATGTTGGCCATTGTCCTCCTCCAGGCTGACACAGACAATGCAGTAGTCAATCACATGCCACATATAGCATGGTCATGAGTTTTGGCACCTGGGGATGAACCATCTGACCCAGGGTTTGATGGATGAGGATGAAGAGGATGTTTCTCTGGATGCTGATGTGACAACAGAGTTCTGTGTTGATGCAGAGTTTGACTGCCCCAACTGTGTGTGACACAAGATTAGCAGAAGGCCTGGAGCCTTGGGGCTGCCTAGGACTGCTCTAGAATCTCTAGAAGGGTCTAGAAATTCTTTAGGAGTCAACAATTCTTGGCCTCTGTGTGGACCCAGACAAGGCCAAGCAGGCAAAGAAGAGTGAGGACAAGGGCTGACATGGGAAGAGGTGGTCACTCACCTTCATTTCATGGTCATCTTGGGACTCTAGGTCATGGTCCAGGTGGATATTCACCTTCGAGCTGGAGGAACCGGCCTCATGTGTGTGGGGTGAATCAGCTGCATCCCCACTGTGGAGCTGGAAACTGGAGTAGGGGTTGCTGCTGCCACTGGATTCAGTGTCAGGGGCCTGGCAGCTAGATGGATAGGTCAGCTTCCCTTGGGGGCCTCCCCTGGAATGCAACCAAACTTGTCCCCTGCTATCACTGCACCTTGCCAAGGGGTCATTCCATTAATAGTAGACAGGGACTCTGATTCACTTGGAGATCATGCACCACCCCATTTCACAGAAGAGGAAACAGGCCCAGGGATGGGGCAACTCACCCAACTCACAGGCTTGGTTGGGAGTGGAGCTGGGATCCCCAGGCTAAGCTGTCAGGCTCCCCAAACCCACACTTAGCCTGAAGCTTCCATGAGTCCTGAGCCAGCCCATACTTGCCCACCCTTGATGGGGAACTCACTCTTCACTCCAAGGCTTGATGCCTTCCAGGTGGTGTTTGTCCTTCAAGTTCTTACTGGCCAACTGGGATGGGGGCTCCTGTGGGAAACAAAGGCATGTTGTTTCCATGGAAGCAAGTTACTTCCTTGACCACTGAGTCAAGCTGTCCCTTATGATTATCGGTGCAGAGCACAATCTTGGCTGGGTAAGCACACCTGCAGGCAGAACAATACATATAGAACAGAACAACCTGGGTAACAGGATATATGAGTATAGTTACTGATTCTTATAATAATAGTTCCAGTAAGGTTTGTTGGGTTTTCATCAATCACTAGTTAATATAGTATGAGGTAAGGGTAATAGGTAAATTGATTTTGTGCTGAATGTCACGTAGGTTAGGGGTATATATACTAGCCCCTCGACTCAATAAAGTTGTCTGATGAGCTTGAGAGATCAATGCTCTCAGATCCCCTGAACCCAGTCTCTCTTTGTCTTTCATTCCCGATACCTCGGGTCACCGAACAAGACTCCGACAGGTGGCACCCAGACGTGGGGCCCGAGGCAGAGGATTCATCAAAGTACGGCAGCGTAGGATCTTCCACCTCTGGATCGGGAACGCGGAAAGCTGAAAAGCCTTTTTTAAGGTAAGGAGCATCGAAATTAATTAACCCGGGTAAATTGCTGCTTCATATTATTAAGTTTTGCTTTCCGTTAGCATCAGGGTATGGGTAATCAACCAGGACGCTTGGAAGAATATTCACAGGTTTTGAAAACACTGTTGCACAGTGTAGGCGTCACAGTTAAGACTGCAGATTTGTTAGAATTGTTTGCTTTGGTTCAAAAGCATTGTTATTGGTTTCAACCACAAGGAAAGAATTTGATGAATGTTAAGCAGTGGAGGCAAGTAATGAAAACATTGCGGAGAGCATATCAGAAAGGAGAGAATATACCTGTATCAGTTTGGGCCTTAGGACAGCATATTGCTGCTGCATTAGATCCTTTGCAGTCTGACAAAGAGGAAGAGATTGTTCTTTTCTCTAGGGAGGAAACGGCTATGAATGATACAGGTAAAGATAGGAATTTGGAGGAGGATCAGGAAGAAGAGGAGTTATTTGAAGTTAGAGACACAAATCCATTCTTAACTAAATCCATGTCGGAGCTAAATATTTCTAAGGCAAACATATATCCTAATTTGACTCATGAGGTTCCTTCTGCACCTCCAGAACCTGGAAAAGTACCTAGTGGACTTTTCTCTACGGACATGCCTTATGTTTGTAGCAGCTTTAAGCCAAATCCTGTGCCTGTTACTCCATTAATGAGATGTCTTTTACTGGGATCTAGTCAAGGTGAGCCTCTGGCTATGCAAGCTGTAGTAGCTTTTCCCATAACTGTTCAACAAATTCCTCCTGATGCTCAACACCCACAAGGGGGTGTCAAGTTTCATCCTGAGCCAAAAACTTTTAAACTATTGAAAGATTTAAAACAGGCAAAGATACTAAATAATGTCCTTGTTAGTGAAATCAGGCTTGTAAGAAAACTCTCTGTTAAAGTGTTAACTAAGATAAGGAAACTATTCTGGCAGCAACTCTGCAACTCCCCTGCTGTCTACATGACAATGTAGCTGTGGGCTAGTGGGGGTTAATAGAGTTAAGCCACTGAAAAAAGAGAAAAACATGGCAACATTGGTGTTCTGTTTTATTTCCATGCTAATTCTAATTGGGCTTATTTAACCAAGATAATAAAATTAGTACAAAATTTTTATCAAGGTTTAAAAAGGAATTTTCAGTTTTAAATCAATAGTTTACTCCTGAACTTCAAGTCTCAGTATAGTCTTACAGAGTAATAATCCAAAAATGTGTGTTAACGGTCTGTCTAAAGTGCTAAATTAGAGTTTTAACTACATTTATGCTGCTCAAGTTATCTTAACTGATTGCTGATAACTAATAAAAATGTTTCCAAGCACAAGCTTGCATGTTACAGGCAACATGGATTCCAGAAGAAATCTGAAGAAGTGATATTTAAAATGTGATATAATGGAGAGCTTAAAAGCAGCTATACCAAGAAAGTAAGAATTATGAGTTAATTGTAAACTGTATGTTTCTGTTACTGTGTTGTGATTGTTCTGTGTTTGTTCGTTCAATGTCAGTGTATATTTTGATACCTCCGGATGGTAATATAAATTAATAAAATTTATAAAAGAGCTCTATTCAAATGGCCAAAAATTAAATAAGCGCTTATATTAATACATAAGTTTAAATGTTAATAAGATCTCTGCAATGATAAAAATTGTGAGTCTTGATTAACAAAATTACTATAAGTCTTTATAAAAGGTTGTTCTTGCCTAGATTGAAATGAATAGCTTATTTTTCTTCACAGGATAATATGAAGGATGTAAAACTTAAATGAATATTAAAAAGGTTAAAAGTTTGTGAGAATGCTAATTGAAATTTAATAAGTTTTTGCAAAAAAGTGTGTTTTGCCCTAAAGTAGGATGGCTAATTTTCATAAACTCTTGGAACTTAAATGTATGTGGCAAGTTATATTAAAAAAAAAAAAATTTATAAGTTGAATAAAAGGTGTTTTAAAGTGTTATAAAATTAACAAGTTTTTTCTTTCCTTAATCCCTCTGTTAATTAAAGTTGTATGAGTAAAAGGTTTCTATAAATGCTTAAAAGTATATAAAGTTATCAATATTTCAGCATAATATTAAAAAGAAAAATACAATGTGGTTAATTATGGTTTTAATTATTATAAAAGAGTGTGTGTCACAGAAACAACCTCTTATCATAGATTAAAGTAACAACACTGTAGTATGCAGCAATCCCAAACACTGCTAGTTGCAAAAAGTTAATGTCCAGCTGTGTTGCTATCACTTTGTTTTAAAACTTGCTAAGACTTTCTTTAGTGTCTTCTTAGACAGATCAAGCCAGCTGCATTCCTCTATCTGTAAAAAACGCAACAATAAACTTCTGCGGTGCTTTTCAGGGCTATGTGCATAGCCCAACTATCTTGTACAGTATTTACTATAGTAATAGTAATAAAAAAGCAGCATACGTTACTTCTTGAAAAGAACAGGCTTGGCAGACTCCATTCACATCTGCTCAGCATACTGAACTTGCTGCCATCATTAAGGTGTTAACAATATTTAAGGAAGCTTTGAATATTGTTTCTGATTCTGAATATGTATGCCTTACTGTTAAGCATATTGAAACGGCTCATATCTTTGTTACTGATGAATTATCTCAACTTTTTGCTGATTTGCAACATCTCATTAGATTACGACAGCATCCTATTTACATTACACATATACGTTCTCATACATCTTTGCCTGGTCCTATGACAGCAATTAATGCTCGAGCTGATTTATTAGTGGGGTGTTTACAAAGTACTCGTGATTACCATGCTTTAACTCACATTAATGCTAAAGGCCTGCGAGATAAATATCAAAAGTTAACAAGACTACAAGCGCAGGAAATTATCTGTACTTGTCCGACCTGTGGACCACTGACAGCAGTGCCTTTTCAGGCTGGAACTAATCCCAGAGGCCTGACTCCTAATCAGTTATGGCAGATGGATGTTACTCACATTCCATCCTTTGGTAAATTACAATATGTTCATGCTTGTATTAACACTTATTCTCATTTCATGTGGGCTACTGCTCAAAGTGGGGAACGGTTTCATCATGTTCGCTCACATCTCTGGTCTGCTTTTGCTGTGATGGGATGCCCTCTAAAAATTAAAACTGATAATGGGCCCTCTTACATTAGTAAATCCTTTGCTTCCTTTTGTAAAAAATATGCTATTGAACATGTTACTGGCATTCCCCATAATCCTACAGGTCACGCTATTGTTGAACGATGCCATCATACTCTCAAGACTATGCTTTTAAAACAAAAAGGGGGAGATGATGGTATGATATCACCTAAAGATCAATTGGCTAAAGCTTTATTTACCTTAAATTTTCTTAACATTTATGATTCTATGAAACCAGCTGAATATCATTTTGGACATTCTCAAAAATCCACAGAAATTGCAGACTCTGAGAATCAACCAGTATTTTGGAAAGATGTTTTAAGTAATGAATGGAAGAAAGGCAGGGTTAAGGTATGGGGGCGAGGCTATGCTCTTACCATTTCAGAAAATGGAGAAGAAATCTGGCTTCCGGCAAAAAGGATTAAACCTAGGACTGAAGAAGTGGAGTCTTCTACACATGTGGATCCTACTGATAGTGAAACCGGCAATGGTAATGGTAATTACACATATTGGGCTTATATCCCTAATCCCCCATTACTTCGAGTGTTAACCTGGAAAAATCCTTCTTTTCCTGCCTATTTGAATGAAACTATTATATTTCCTGGACCTGTGGATGATAGGTTACCACTTAAGCCACGAGAAGAAGGACAAAAGATTTATAATCTCCTTCTTCCATTTGATTTCCGACCTCTTTGCATTGGCAATTGCCCACCATGTATGGCTGTGAAAAATAGAACTATGATCAATTTTAGCCATAATAATACTAAATCTTTGGTAACTTTATTCCCATCCTATCAATACCAAGAATATAAGTATCCAAGTTATAGTTGTCCTAAGAGAAATGCTGGTGATATGCAAAGATGGTATGAATGCCATATGGGAAGAGGATCTGTCGTTTTTAATGATTCCTATGGAATAGTTTTGGAAAGTGCCCCTATGGGGAATCCCAACAAATATAAGGGCAGATTTATTTGGTATGGTATAAATAGCATGGGACAACAAATTAGTAATACGCAGTATCCCTTTCATGAATCCCTTGATTTAGATGAAAAAAATAATTTTTACCAAAAATAATAGTGATTGGAAAAATATAGGGAAATGGGTTCCTTTTCCATGGTGCAATAGCACTGGAATCCATGATCAAAAACAAATATGGAAAGTCTTCTTAGGAGTGACATTTACTTCTGAATGGAAAGGTAATAAAAGTATGGATGGACAATATTTACAATTAGATCAAATTCATCATTTTCAATCATGTGTCAGAGATCCACATGTGTTTGTGGTAGGGAAGGCTACCATTACTGAAAATGCTTTGTTTTATAAGGATGGCGCTTTGTATACTTGCTTGTCTGAGAATATCTTACAGAATGGAGGTATTATCACCATGGCTCGCCGAAGATGAGGAGTGTGGATCCCGGTGAAAATGAATCGGATGTGGCAGTCATCACCTGAAAGTCATCTTCTTTTCCACCTGGCTCAAGGACTGTTGAAACGATCTAAGAGATTTGGGACTTCTCATAGCTGGCATTCTTGGCCTCATTGGTGTCATCGCTGCTGCTGCCCCTGCTGCTGTTGCACTGCATGAGACGGTGCAGACACAGCAATACGTGCATGATTGGCACAAGAATGCAAGTGACTTATGGCATAGTCAAGAGCACATTGATGAAGGACTTAATAACAGAGTTAGTGATTTGGAATCTGCTGTTTTACACTTAGGAGATCAAGTTTATAATTTGAATTTGTTAAGAGGATTGAAATGTGATTGGAATGAAAGTAATTTTTGTATTACTCCTTTGGATTATAGCATGTCTATGTTTCAATGGAAGAAGATCAGAAATCATTTTTTAGGACATAAAGGAAATATGTCATTAGAAATTGAGGAATTGCAGAAAAAGATTTTAGAAATGTCTCATAATCAGATATACGTAGATAGTGATAAGGATATCTTTAATGGTTTGATTTCACATTTAAATAAGTTTAATCCTGTTGATTGGTGGAAATCTCAATATTTCTTATCTGCCTTAGGAATAGGGATATGTGTATTAATCCTGTTGCTCATGGTTGTCGCTTGCCTGGGAAAAGGTGTTTGCCAGAGATTGCACCGTGTGGACACAATGGGACAAGCAAACAACATAGTACTTGCTAAAACTCTACAATAGTACCCCGAAGTCAGTGCGCTTGGCTGGTAGTCAGTGACGGGCAACTTGGCTAGCCTTTCAGTCAACCTAAGACAGGGACGTGGCCTTTCGCTGCCACGCTTCCCCATGACGGGTAAGGCTGATTGCACATAGCCTCGACCTAAGACAGACACAGTCACCCTGACTAAAACAAAAAGGGGGAAATGTGGGAAACAAAGGCATGTTGTTTCCATGGAAGCAAGTTACTTCCTTGACCACTGAGTCAAGCTGTCCCTTATGATTATCGGTGCGGAGCACAATCTTGGCTGGGTAAGCACACCTGCAGGCAGAACAATACATATAGAACAGAACAACCTGGGTAACAGGATTTATGAGTATAGTTACTGATTCTTATAATAATAGTTCCAGTAAGGTTTGTTGGGTTTTCATCAATCACTAGTTAATATAGTATGAGGTAAGGGTAATAGGTAACTTGATTTTGTGCTGAATGTCACGTAGGTTAGGGGTATATATACTAGCCCCTCGACTCAATAAAGTTGTCTGATGAGCTTGAGAGATCAATGCTCTCAGATCCCCTGAACCCAGTCTCTCTTTGTCTTTCATTCCCAATACCTCGGGTCACCGAACAAGACTCCGACAGGCTCCAGCTCACAAGACAGGTGGTAGCTACAGGGCAGAATGGTGGCTGTAGGGTCCCAGGAGCCACACCTCAGATCTCCCTCCCAGTGTCTGGACAGCAGTTGGCATTTGGGTACCCAGCTGTCCTCAGGCAACAGGTCCTATGCTGACCCAGGATCCTCCGCGGTGATCTCACAGCTATAGTGGCCTGATGCTGTCTTGGCCTCACCTATCTTTCTTGCTGAGTTGCTTCATGTCCCCAAACCAGGCCCCAAATTTCTCACTGGGCATAAGGGAGTCAAAGCAACAGCCTGCCTGGAGCTGCTGGAGTTCAGCAATCATCTGGTATTCCTAGGGCCAGAGGGAAGGAATAGTCACTGCTGAGGCCTGGGTGGTCTTCCTGGGTGGGATAGGGGCCAGTGGCTGTTTTGCCCCTGTGGCTTCCCCAATCCCGCCACTCCCTTCCAGTCTCTAACTGCCCTCAGAGCTGAGTTCACACAATTGATCCTCCATGAAGTTGTCCTTCATCCAACTTTATCCGTCACCCTTGAGAAGGAGGCTTTGGTCCTGTCCTTTCTCCTCAAACTCTCCCCATCAAGCTAAGAGGAAGCTGCATGAAGTCTGGGGGTGTCTTGCCCAGGAGGGTCTCTGTGTTCCATCCCACACCCCACCCCAGCCCACCCCAGCAGTGATGGCCACAGCTACTCACCTTCCTCCTTTTTTCAAAATTGACCATCCTTCCCTGGAAGACAGAGTTGCCTCCATCATGAAGGGGCCCGCATTCATTGCCATGCTCATCACCACACCTGAGCCCGTCACTCTGCATTACTGCAGGGTTCAACATGAACAGGCAGTCCAGACAAGGGATGGAACCAGGCAGACTCTGGGCACCAGGAGTGGAGACAGAACTTCTAGTCCAAGGTTCTGATGACAGTGGAGAGATGGGCCTTTGGACCAGCCTCCTTTTACTTGTCTGCAAGAAGGCCATGGCACTCCAGCCCCAGGGAGGCTGTGAGGGTTCACGAGACCCCGTATGCCCACAGCTGAGAACTCAGGGCTCAGGGAATGGCCTCTCCTTCCAAGCTTCAGGGTCCCTTTCCCACCCTGCCCCTGCCCCCAGGCTCACTTACTTCTAAATACTCCTGCATTGCATTGTCCACCATCAAAAATTCGGTGAGAAATGTCCCCAGGCATGGGACAACGCTCTCGATGACACCCTGTGGCATTGGGTAGGGTGGGGATGAACACAGGCTCTGAGGTGTGCCCCAGACCATGCCCTAAATGCTACTTAGCCTCAGACTTCTAGGACCACACAACCTTCCCTGGACAGTGTTGGACACTAACTCACACCCCCTAATTTCACTTCCAGACTCCAAGGACCCCAAACTCCCTTGCAATCCCTTCCCAGCACAGGCTTTTCTTAAGTCACAGAGTTTAACCCCTCCCCCCCATCCACTTTGTGTCAGGTCTTACAGGTCCTTATCCTGACTGGCTGCAACTAGTCCCCCAGGATTCCCACTGCTCACAGTCCTAAAGGTTCCAGGGACATTGAAGGGAGGCTTTCCAGGTGTACGGGTCCAGAGGGAAAGACTCAAGGAGGGTCCCCATGCTGACTTTGAGGTCACCTTTCCCTGACCCTCCCAGCCTCATGCACATTCACCATCTCTTTCTGCTGCTCCTTCTTCTGGGTTCTTTTGGGTTTCATCTCCTGGGTTGAAAACTTGGAGATCTCCTCCTGTGAAGGTTGAGGACTAGGTCAGTGAGGCCCTCCCTCCCTCACTATTGTCCCTGGGATCTTGGACACCTGAATCAAGTGGAAAGGTGGACATCTGCTTCCATCATATGCCTGATATCCCCTGCATGATCTTGTGTAAGAGGACTGGCCTCCCTGGGCCTCTATCTCTGGTGTAAGGATAGAGACCTGAACAGCCACATCAGGAGTCCAGAGGACTTAGAGTTGCATGCTAGCAGCAAAGATGCTCTGGCCATCATGCTTTACCCCTCAGAGTCATGAGAATGCTCAACGACATTCCTTTTCTCCCTTGAGCTTCACCACCTCAATGTGAGGGTGGCAACACTAAATGGTGATGCCTCATTTCCACATGAGGACACAGAGCCTCATGTGGGTGTCAACTTGGACCGATTCACTCAGGGCATCAGAGGACACCATCTGTTCCCCAGAAGGAGGCCACATCTGAGCTGACCTCACCCCACCACCAACCACCACTAACTGGTGTCTGGTTCTCCCAGCCTCTGAGTGTGGGTTTTGGCCTCATAACATCCCAGCCTTGGAGCTTGAGAATGTCTCTGGAAGCTGAGTTGAGCAGCACCTACCTGCTCCAGCCAAGAGAAGTGGAGACCCCAAAGTCTGCCTGAAGCCATACCAAAGGCATCCCCTCTCCAGAGGTCCACTCAGGACATTCTGTATGCAGACAAGTCTGGCATCCGCTCAGGAATGGGTCTCCATGTATCCAGGCCTGGTTACCCAGGTAGGGTGAATGCTGCCAGAAGTACTTAGCATTGAAATTTTGCTTCCTTTTTTAATGTGGAAGCTTCTAGTTATGCTCAGGAAGGACGGCCATGGTTTCCAGTCTCCTAAGTATTTCTCTTAGCTCTCTGGCACACATGTCATTAGTCACAAGGCAGTTATGAAACCCTCCCACTCAGATGGAGACTTCTCATCCTGCCAGTTCATCATCTCCTCTTGGTATGTCCCAGCCACCTCCACTGAACAACAGCCTACTGCACGACAATGGCCCCTCACCAGCACCCAAAGCAGGCATATTCCTCTACATCTTCAGAATAGGCCAGACTGGATTTGTTCAAAGAAACTTTTAGTGAAAAACTAACATCCCCACCACCAGAGCCCTGACCCTCCAGCCTCCTCTTTACCTTAATGATTAACTCACAGCTCTGTGAGAGGTTGTTCTCATTGGAGACAAACTCAGATAGCATCTGAAAGAGGTGGTAGCTGTCCCTGAGGGAGGGCAAGAAGGAAGGAGAAAGGTAGGAGTGGGTTGGAGGCTGTAAAGGCTAATCCATTTTAGTTTAGCCAGCTGGGACTCAGACTGCCTGAGTGGGTGGTGCTGAACCTGGGCAGCTCTGAGTGTTACAGGACATCATGGGACTTGGGAGCTGGGCTCTGCAGTGGGCACAATGAGGTACCCCATCCCATTTCATGAGCATCTGGTTCTGATATGTGTAAATGTCAATGGATAGAGGGTGGTGCTGACAAGCAAGCATTTAACATGGTCCCATTTGGTTCAACTCTAACTGGCAGAGGAAGCAACCAGTGCTGAGGTAGAATAGTTGATCTCATCAACCTAGAGCCTCAGCTCACCTGGCCATTGCCCAGGAGCCACTGCCTCCCAAGCCCCCTGAAGGGCAGTGTGCAGCCCCCACAAGGTCCCTGGTCCAACCTGGTGTCCCACAAGTGGCCTGCCCACCTGGAAACTTCCTCCCATGTCTTCTTAAGATGGTGAATTGATTGGTTTTCAAGAGCAGAGGGGATAGCATAGAGTAAGGAGAAGTTCTTGAGGATTTGGCACTCCTGGGAAGGGAGAAAGAATGAGCAGTGAGATGGGGTATGGGCGCCCCCCGGCTCCAGTTTCAGACCCTCAGCTGACATCTCCCCTCTAGAATGAGACAGATACACAGGGTGACCCTGAGGGCATGCCATGGACCTAGACAGGGACACCCACACTCAACCTGAGGGAGTAGCGTGGGTAGGAGGTGAGGATATCATAGTGCTGTGCTACTGGCCAGGGAGGGCCTGTAAGATTGAGAGTCAATAAGAGCATAGAGGGGGCTCCAGAACTACAGGGAGGGTCCCCTGAGCATACCCTGGCCACCTCGATCCAGTGCTCCACCACCCTGGCCCTGTCCTGAGCCTTCATGCTCTGGTCCCCAAGGCAGGTTGTGATGACGCAGTTGGTCACATGGTTGAACTGGGTGATGACAGCACAGACGGTGGGGGCTACATGCTCCTGGCCCTTTTTATTGTGCTGGGACCAGGCGGTGCCCAGACAATGATAGGGCACCAGTTTCTTGAACAGCTCCTGGGGAAAGGAGATGTCAGCCAGCCCCACACCCATGCACCTTAGATCCTGAAGACCCTCAAGACCCAGGCCAGGATCCAGTGGTCTCAGCTGGATCTCAGCAGGCTGAGGACAGAGTGTGTTCTCTGTCCCTGAGGGGACCTAGCACTCAAGTGACCCAGGGCCCAAGCCTAGAGGGGAAGAGAGAGCTGCACTTTCAAGTCCCTCTCACAAATTCCAGCACGGGAGGTGCCTCAAGCCTCCTCAGGCCCAGGTGGTACCATGGCTCCTCCTGGTAATGTCTCCTGGGCCAGCTAGCAGTCATGAGCATGGCCCTGTGGGGGCCATAGGCTTTGGGTGCCTGCCACAGGATCCAGTGCACATCAGGGTCATATTAGTCTCAATGCTGTGGAGACCCCCTGCAGAGAGAAGGCCAGCCATGGAGCTGGTTGCACCTCTATGAGCTCCCTTCCATGCCCAATGGCCAAGCCCACCAGGATTTCTATTTCTTTGCTCTCATGTAATCTTCACAGTCTATGTGTATGGCAGGTATGTTTAGTGTCCTATATCTACTCTCTAGAGAGAAGTGCAGGTTTGGGATTAATAAACTTGCTCAGGTTACAATGTTGGGAGTGGAACCAGGCTTTGGAACAATATCATAAGATTCTGGGTCAGGGTATGCTAAGGCAGACCCTGGGAGGAAGATCCACCCAAATCCACCCTGCCAATCCCAGCTGCTCACTGCATCCATCAGTGTCAATTGCTGTGCCACCAGTTCAGGAGGGAAAGCCAGGAGGTTAGCCTTCTCCTCACTCAGCAGGTTCTCTGAGGTCTCAGGCCAGGGGCTGGAAGGTCCTGATGGTGTAACCTGCCCTGCTGCTGACTTTAGCTCTGGCAGTGGCTCTGGTGGTTCTGCCAGACATGCCTTCCCCTCGAGAGGTGGTACTGGTGAAGGTGAAGAAATAGGCTGTGCCTCCAGAACGGACACTGGTGCAGACTGTGTAGGTGGCACTGAAGACAGTGGTGAGATTGCCTCCAGCTCAGGAAGTTGTGCTGCAGATGGTGATGTGACTTCCTCCAGTCTGGCAGCAGGGGCTCCATCTGGGGATGGAGCTGGCTCTACCTTCAGAGTGGTTATATGTGCTACTTCCATAGGTAGTGGTGGAGGTGGTGAGGGAGCCAAATCAGCCTTTGGAATTTCCCCTGTGTCTGCTGCAGACGGTGGAATTGGTGCCACAGTTTGCACTGGAGGCATTTAGAGCTCTGGAGCTGACAAGTGAGCTGGAGAAGAGTTAGGTTTGACCCTATGAATGGCTCCAAGTGTCTTTCAAATACAGAGAAGATCCCACTACTTCTAGGGGATAACCAGCCCAAAAAACTGTGCCCAGACTGCAGTCTCCCAGGAGACTAGACTGAGGATCCTCCTTGCTACTGGCCCAAGAGCAATCTCTGGGAGGTCCTGCCTCCTGTGTGATCAAGCCCTGGCCCCCAGCCCACAAGCTCACACGCTACCACCCTGAGCCTCCTCACCATTTGGGTCTGCCTCAGTGGGTTCAGGATGACTCATCTGTGAAAGCAGAACCTCGGCGTGGTGCTCCAGGGCAGAGCCAGGAGCAGGGAGCAGGGAGAGTCTGCTAGTTGAAAGAAATCTTCAGGGTACTTGTCCAACCAGGTGCCCAGCAAGGAGGAGAGGGTGCTGAGGGTAGGTGGGTGGGCAGTAGAGTCAGAAAATGGTCTGTCTCCCACACTGCCCCCCCGGGACTCTTCCACTGGGACATAAAGCCTATAAGGACAGGGAAGGGTTTGGACTGGTTTGTTATTAGTCTGGCACTGACATACAGTAGGAGCTTCATCAATATGTGAGTGAGGAGGGGATAGGGTCTGTCCTCTGCTGGGCCCTCCTGGCCCCCATCCAGTAACTTGTGGCCTAAGGAGCTGCCTCATCTTCTGCCATGTGTCATGTGTCTACTCTTCCGACTGACACTGCCCTTCCAAATGACAGGGGCACAGCTGGCCCTGCCATCCCTGCAGGAGGCAGACAGGACTGAGGACCATGGCAGATTTAGAGCAGGCTGCTCATCACCTCCTGTCATGGGTCTGCATGAAATGGTGTTTTAGGGTCTTGGAGCTGTGGTGGGGAAGGGCCCTCTCAGGGACCAACAATGATCCGACAGGGTCCTCTGCAACCAGTGCCCCAGCACCCCACCCACAGCTTCCTTTGACTCCTTTCCAACTGGGAGGAAATCCCTCTGGACTCAGCCCTCCAGGACGGCCATAGAATGAGTAGGGTCCAGTGTTCTGCCCAGCCCTTCCCTGCCACCAACCACCCAACTCCCCACACTGGTCTCAGGTGAGGAGAACCCCTGCCCCTTTCCCAAAGTGCACTCACTCTAACTTTTTTATGTCAAGACAAATGTCATGCTTGCCACAGCCATGGCATTTACATCTATATCTAGGAGAGACCATGAGCATGTCACAGCTAACTTACTGAGTGTACTCCCTGCTTAAGATGACTCGTGTTACTGCCTGCAGCCCCAACTCAAATGGAACCCAGAAGAGCAAGGAAATTTGTCTGCTTTATTCACTGCATGAAGCTACATGCTTCCGAAAGTGTCTGCACCTAGTAGACACTTGATGTATACTTGGTAAAGGACTTAGTCCTAGGCAGCACCTTTCAGACCTAGGGTGATTCTGGACCCCTCTGGTGGCCTACAATAATCCCTGCTCTGACAACACCAAGGAAGGAGGCACTGAAAGTGTTTCAAACCTCCTTTAGAAATGAGAAAACTGGGGTGGGTAAGGGGGAGTGGCTGTGAGCTTCTTCACTGGGAAGAGGAAAGTCCTGCCTAAGAACAGCACTGCCCCTCCAACCACCCTGTCCACTGAGCCAGGCTTGGGGAAGCACTTTCCATGGGTTCTCCCCATTAGTTCTTACCATCAACCTTGAAGGCTTTTCCTTTAACTGCTCCCATTCCCAAGGAGGAAACTGAGGCCAGTGGGTGAAATGACATTTCTGAGGCACAAGCATGTTGGGGCAGAGCAGTCAAGTGGCCAGGGATGGGGCTGGCTCTCACCTGTGGAGCACCCAGTCCAGGACCTGCTTGGTGGTGGTGAAGACCCGGTATGTTCCGAAGAAGATGTTGATGTACATGAGGTCGCCCTCCTGGAAGGCGGGCACCAGGTGCTCCACCAGCTTCTCCCAATTGCCTGCCTTGACTGTGCATACCACGGGGTTCTCCTCCCTTGTGAGGGTTGAGTTGTTCTTCCTCTAGGGTGTGTCAGAGGAGGCACGTGGGGTCAGAGTGAGAACTGTGGACCCTTAGGTGGGGCTGGGGCTGTGGGCAGACCTGCTGTCCCCAAGCCCTGAGTGACTTGAGGCTGAGGGGGTCATGGGTGCTTCTAGCAGAGGAAGGTCCTTGGCCTTGAAATTGAAGTTGAAGTGAGGAAATAATTGAAAGATGAGATCCTAGACACAGCAAAGGGCATATGCCTGGAGAGCCCCTGGGGGAGAAAGACCCCTGCAGGCCCAAGGATCTGAACAGTGGCCTCAGGGATCAGCAGACCCACCTGGTCAGTAATTGACTTTCAAGTCTCCGCTGCTCATAGGGTCAGAGTCACAAGGCTGTGCCATTTGCCACCCTGAACCCAGATCAGGCAAATGAAGGAAGATGAAAAGTCCCAGTTCCAGGCAGGGTGCAGGGACGCTCCTGCCTACACAGACAGCAGGTCGTAACTGAACTCCTCTACCCTTAGGGAAGTTTTCTGGCCCTTGTGCTTGACAGTGATGTCTGTGTGTCCTCTGTTCAGCCATCCCTTTCCTGGGAGCCTCTGCCAGGGGCAGTAGAGATCAGTGCCTTGGGTCAGGTGGGAGGTGTTCAGGGCAGCAGTGCTAACAGGGCCACAGGGAGGAACCATTCAAGGTCCAGCAGCACCAAAGACCAACTCACTTCTCGAAGCTGCCTCCCTTCCGGAATACTGGGCAGCCAAGTCAGGCCTCAGCTCCTGACCTGGGAAGCTGAAGGAGACAGATACTCGACATGGCAAGAACCCTTCTAAGTAAGAGGAGCAGTCAGGCTTGACGCAGGTTTTAAAGGACAGTCATGATGACTGCTGCTGGGGACATGGGACCAGGGAGTGGAAACAGAAATACAGCAGCAAAAAGCACACATGTGTGAGGTGAGCCCACCCCTCAGCCTACCCTGAAGGGAAACCCATGGAAAAGACTCCTCTCTGCTCTTCCTTTAACCATTTGAAGTGACCTGCCCTCTGGCCTATGGAATGGCAGTGTGGTGGGTGATTGGTGGGGTCCCAGATTCCTCAGGAAGTGGAGTATTGGGCCACTTAGGGGTTAAAGCCCTGGGAGAGAGAGCAAGGGAATGGCCAGGGTGGGAAACAGGCCCTGCAGCACTCCCCCACTGTTTCAGGGCCCCAATTGGCACCTGTTCCTACCTGGAACCAGCGCTGGCTCTTGCTTGGGCCATGAGAGGCCTGTATCTTCTGCAGAGAGACGCTGTAGATGAGGCCATCCTCCAGCTCCTCGCTGCCCACCTGCATAGAGCTCTGGGAAGACATTGCCCAGGAGCTGGGCCAAGGAAGTGAGCTAGTGGCCTGCCCTACTCCACAAGGGAAGCTGTTCTCTGTTTGGGCTGGAACCAAGATCAGGTCCAGATGGGCATCTGCCTTCCCCTCCAGCCCCACAGGAGAGCAGATGACAGCTGAGTGCTCAGGGTTAACACTGGTCCACACGGGTGCCACCCCCAAGATGAACGTTCCCACCCTTCCAGTCATGACCCAGCAGGTGACAGGGAAGCACCTACTGGGTTCCCATCCCTGACTTCCTGCTCCTTCCCAGGTTGCCCCAGTGCTCATGACTTCCACTCACTGGGATTTGGATGGGAAGTGGGACTGCCCAGGCAGGAGCACAGTAGGGGCATGTGCTGAATTGGCTGGCCCTGGGCCATGCCATGTTACCTTTGGGGACCTCCTGACTGACGACCAGAAGCCTTGTGGCTGAGGCCTGAGCCAGTGTCGAAAGCGATGACTAAAGGACTCATTCCTGGTCTGGTTGAGGCTGGAGCCTCGTGAATTGGGAACACAGCAGGAGAACATAGTTCCCTCTTGGGTGTCTCCTGCCAAGTGAGCTGGGAAGGGGCTGCCTGTGGAATCTGGGTGCCTGGTTACTAGAGTTCCAAGTTCTGCTGTGACCTCTCACCCAGGAAGTGAGGTAACCTCCTTAGTTCCCCTTACCTTGCCCCCTCAACTGTAAAAACTCCACAAAAGTCCCTCTGCATGTCTGTCTGTCTATCCTCCTCACCTAGATCACCTTCTAACTGGACACAGTTCTGTCAACATGTCCCTCCCCACAGCTACCTGGGAAGGCCTGTGTGCAGCTGGGGTCTCCAGATATGAGGAGACCCAGCTGAGTTCAGACCTGGCTACTTCTTCCTTTTGGTTTTGTGACCCCAGACTAACCACTGAGGCCTCCCCAGTCTCCTCACTGATGCAGTGGGACTCATTCTAGCATCTGCTTCCTGGGGACATCATCAAGTCTGTGGGGAGAACACTGCAAACCCCACAGTCTTGTTTCCCATGTATCTAATAGACAGACATGGAATAAACAGGAAGGGGAGGGACATAGCCAGAATACAACTCAAAACAGGGCTGGGGAGGGCTGTGTGATCTTAGGAAACTCACCTTCACTCCTGATTGCTGCCTCAGCCTGTAACATGATGTTGTTGTAGTGAGATGAAATTCAGCCATTGTTGCTGGGCCAGACTCCTTCCAGAGGCTTCCCTTTATATTTAGAGTCAGGTGCAAGTGCCTCCTCTCAACCTCTGTGGGGGCTGCCTGTGCCCTGGGTCCTGCCATCTCTGCTTCCAGGTATGAGCAACCTCATATATTCCCCTTGCACTGAGTCCTGGCCGAGTGATTTGCTGCTAAACAAAATAAAATGGCTAAGTATCAGGATATCCCTCCTATAACTTACACAAAAGGCTGTTCTGTCTTCACTGTTCTCCCTGTGAATGAACTCTCCCTCCCTTGGTCTCTCTCCTACTTAACATGAATCCTGCAGATCAGCACAGCAGGGCTGGGAAGCAGCTCCTTCCCCAACTGAGCCTCAGTGGAGGCTCTGCCCCCAGCAGCTGCCTTCCCAGCCTCCTCTCTGGCCAAACTCCCTTTGCCTCCCACTCTCCCCTGCTGCACTTTCTCCCAGGCACCCTCTTCCTACACCTGTGCAGGGCTGGCTCCCTCATGGCATTCTGGTCACAGTCTAAGTGTCACTTCAGTGTCCTTCCAGGCCCTCCCACCTGGTGGTCCCATAGCCCTCCTCGCAGCACCCTGCTTAGCCTTCTCTATAGCACTTGCTTTTTTCATGCACTTGCGTTTGCTTTCATGCTTCTGTCCACCTCCTGCTGGGTGGGGGCCTCAGGGGTTCTTTTCATCCACAGCCAGGACCAAGCACAGATCTTGTTGTAGCATGAGTGCTTGGTACACAGTTGCTGAATGAATACCTGAGATGACCTCTGGAGCCATTTACCAGACTCTGCCAGCCCAGAATTTGGAGATGGATGCTAATGACAGGAGGTGCATGTTGTGTCTGAGGCAGGTGGATGGCCAGAAAGTCCTCTGGATGACTCTGTCTCCAGGGTCTCAGCAGCCACAGTGGGCACAGCTGGTGATGAGGCTGCCTGACCCCTGCTGGCCAGCATTAGCACTGCAGCTCCTGGTGGGATATCCACAAAAGTGATCCCACACTTTCACACTCCTCAAGGCAGCGGCTCTCCTGGGCCCCTGGAAGAGCAGTGGGTCATCACAGAAGGACCAGGCTGAATGGACACTACCCTGAGTCTGTGGTACCATTGCGGATCACACACTCTAAACAATCCAAAGTGCTGATGAGACTGAGGCCTCTCTCCTTGTGTGCTTCTACTCCAGGGAGGTGCTCAGCCCATTTTGAGGTGGCCAGAGGCCCTCTGACCCCAGGCTTGTCTTTTCAAGGTGGTGCTGGGCTGCCCCCAGCCATGCATGGTCCTGGAACCTTGGGGATCCCCTTGCCATCAGCTTGGCATCTTCCCCTGTGTCCATATATGAGTCCATGGGCAGGTGGTGAGAAGAGTGGGTGCTACTGCCCAACAGCAGAGCTGCCTCCAGCATCTTCCTCAGTTCCACCTGCTCACCCCCCTGGTGTCCTCTCCTCCTCTGACCCCAGCCCCATAGTCCACACCTGGGGTGTCATGTGTGCCCTCCCTGACCTTGCTGCACATTGATGGGTGAGCAGGCAGCAGCAGCATCAAGTCCTATGGCTCTAAGGGAGCAGGCCCAGCCCGCGATGTGGGCTCAAGCTCACTGCTCTGCCCCATTCCTCTTCCCGAGCAGGGCCTTGTCCCCTGGCCTGCTCACTGGGGGAGGGGACCTCCCTAGTCAAAGCTCTTTAGGAGCTTTCTGCTCCCCTTCTTTATTCCCCAAGACATGCTCCTGATTGGAATCACTGGCTTCTTTTTGCCTTCAAGAAAACAGGGGCTGGATCCTGACACAGGACTGTGATGTGCTCCAGCTGTGGGTTTCAACCTCAGGCACTCTGACCCCAAGGTCTGTGTCTTACAGAAGAGCCTGAGGAGGTGGGTGAGTTACAGGGAATAGCCCTGCAGGCAGGGGGCCCTGAAGTGGGCATGGCCTTGGCATGTTTAAGGCATGCAGTGATCAGCCTGATGGTCTATAGCTCAGAGGTGGTGCTGGGTACACCTTCTAAATCTGTTTTCTTTCCACGGCCTCAAAGTTTTGCAGTCACTCAACAAACCTTCTTTGAGTGCCTCCTGGGTGTCTGGCACCAGGGAACAGGGTGTCAGGCACTGTCTGTGCTGTTGGAGCTGACAGTGGAGGAGGGACAGAGTTGGGCATAACAATATGGTAAATGCTGACACAGAGACATTAAAAGGTGTTATGGGAACATAGAAAGTCACCCGCTCCAGAAGGGACACATCAAGGCAGGCTTCCTGGAGGAGATGACAGCACAGCGAGTCACTGGGAATTGTGCAGGTGGTGGGAGAGGGGTGGTGGGGAGAGCAGCCAGACTGGTGGACAGCATGAGCATGGGGCTGGGCCAGAACCCATAGGCCACATGTCTTACTTTGCCAAAGGGCTGCCAATGCAAAGTACCAGAAATGGGCTGGATTTTATTAGAGAATTTATTTGGGTGAAAAGCCTACAAGACCATAAAAAGTCCATCTTGAGGCACCATATCAGGTGCTTTCTCACCAGAGTCACCTGCCAAGAGGTGAAACATGAAGGCCCCTGGTCTCTGCCTTTCTGCAGCTACAGGCAAACCTTGTATAGGGCTTGTCTCTTCCTGGACCTCCTCCCACAGTCTCTCATGGCAGGATCAAATAATGCAAAGTACTTATCCTATGTCTGTGAATCTATCTCTCTGTTTCCATTCATATCAGACTCAGGAAGGGGGCAGAGATGCATCTTAGTCAGGCCTCACTGAAATATTCCAATCAAAACCACTGAAGCAATCTTACCAAGTAATCTAATCTAAGGACCCTTAGTAGAATTTAATGCAATCAAAAGTTATCACACCTACAGGAGTAGATTAGTTTAAAAACATAATCTTGCTCTTTTTAGGATTCATAAAATCATTTCAAATGGTCACACTGTGGGTGTTGTTGGAATGTAATGTGAGGGGAGGGACACCTTGACAATTAAGGTTGGTTGTGAAGATTAAGATGCACTTGCCCATGGCAAGTGGGGTTGCAGGCATCTGTACATGTTCATTAAGGTGGTATCTCCCAAAAGTTAAAACTTCACTGCCCACAAAATTCCCATCTTCTGACACCTGTATTTACAGAAACTTCAGACGTGATGCTCTTGGGGCAGGGCTGAGACATCCCAGCTGGGATTCTGCCCTGACAGCACTGGTGGGCTTAAATTACAGAACTGTTTTGACTCACAGGTTTGGAGGCTAGAAGTCTAAATTCAAGGTGTAGGCAGTTCTTGTCTTCTCCTAGAGTCTGTAATATTCTGCTTTGGTTTGTAGATGCATTTCTGTCTCCATCACATGATAATCCTTTTTTCTCTCTCTCTGGTTTCTCCTGGTTTCTGACTTTTGTCTCTATGTCCAAGTTCTTTTGTCTATAAGGACCTCAGCCATATGGATTAAGGCTCTCTCTAATTTAATTTGAATTCACCTAATAGGATTTTTAAAGAGCCTACTCACAAATAAGTCCACACTTTAACTAATAATAGGACCTTCAAAAGGCCCTCTTATTTAATGGGGTCAACCATAAGTATGCTGATTCTTCTGTAGAGTACATGATTCAATCTCTGACAGACCCTCACACCAGGAAAATGCAGTCATACCAAATGGCTTATATTCTCACCAGGTGATCATGAAGCTTGCCCAAGGCTTTCACGGGGAGTGGATTTCAAAAGTTCCTATTCTGATTTCTCTGTCCCCGTGCTAAAACCTCAGATTCCCAGGTTCCACCCCACACAAGGCCTTGTGTCCTTCTCGCCCCATCATCTTCTCTATCCCAGCCAAAACAGATGGCAGGAAAGAGAGGTTGATGTGTGATTATGGCGATGATTGGGGGGAGGGATAATGACAAGGAGAGAGAGGTGTTCAAACCATTGGACAGGAGTGAGAAAGAGACAGATATGGAGACAGATATGTCTGGGTTATGTGTAATAGGTATCTGGGCACAAGGCTGGAGCCTTCCCAACCAGGTGAGTATCATGCCCAGAACTAATGAAGAACTCAAGGCAAGCCAAGACCCCTTTTTAGTATCAGCACAGTTGTCAGAATGGCCCTGGGACGACCCTCTGCAAGTAGCTGGGATCCTAGCAATGCGTGCAGCTGAGTCTGGCCCTGGCTGTGACAGGATGCTTCTTAGCTGCCTCCCACCTGGGGGCATGGAGACATTCCTTGAAAGAAGGATGTCCTGGCTTAGTGCATTCGCAAACCCAATCCAGACAAGCAAAAACTTAAGAGAGATTTTTAGTAGTGTACCTGTCTTACTAGAAATGTTAAAGGGATTCCTTCAGGCTTTCTGGAGGACCAGGCATGGTGAGAAATATATGTTTGGTTTGGGATATGTTATTAATTTAGGAAAGTACATATAAAGGATGGTTGGATTGCAAGAAATACAACCACTCAAATATACCCATTAAAAAAGAATATACTGTAAGAGAGTAACCAAATGTAAGATTTCTGTGGGGAGGAACCATACATTTCTTATTTAACAAAATACATCTTGCACCTATCAAATCTCCTGACATAAAGTAGTTTCCCTACACTTGGCTCTTCTGCCTCTTCTATTTGAATCTCTTGTTAGTGCAAGAGTTGATAGGTGCATGTCCAAGAGACTTAAATCTTTAGGCTGTCCATTTGTCAGTTGGGCCCTGAATCTCAACAGAGTTGAAACACCTTCTCTCCAGGTCATTGGACTCACCCAGGACAACTAACAAGGAGATGATGATGGACAACACACATTCTATGGAACAGAGAGAGTCTGAAATTACAAGCAAGATAATCCCATCATCTGCCCGTGGGATCTAAGCCCTCTCTCAATTAGAGGAAAAGCAGGCATTACTGTCCCAGAATCCTCAGCATTTGGGAATGAAAAATGGACTACAGAAGACTTACCATTATTCTACTGTAGATTTATGGATAGAACTTCTATCACCAATGTGGAGGCAGTGGCCACTGGACGTTCTGAAGGGAGGGAGAGGTAAATAGGTATAATATGGGGGCACTTTCATGACTCAGGGATTGCAATGACAGATGCAGACCATTATACATCTTGTCATAATTTACAAAATTGTGTAGGAGATAGTGTAAACTACAATGTAAACTATAATCCACACTTAGTGGCAATGCTCCAAAGTGTGTTCATCAATTGAAACACATGTACAACACTAATGAAGGATGTTGTCAATGTGGAAAAATGTGGGAGGTATGGAGCAGGACATTTGGGTATCCCCTATAATTTTTATGTATCACTTATGTAATCCAGGTATCTTTAAAAAAATTAAAAGTATGTATATAAAAAAGTAAGCTGTTAAACAATATGGGAAAAATTAATATTAAATCTCATGTAATACAATGGAAGGAACTAGAATTAAGACTTGCCAGTCCTGAAAAATCATCAGGCATCCAACCTCTATGTCGCTGTCTCTCTGAAATCCTACTATGCTTTACTTTGCTTTTCTATTCCTTCTTTTTTTTTTAAGATTTATTTATTTATTTATTTCTCTCCCCTTCCCCACCCACCCCAGTTGTCTGTTCTCTGTGTCTATTTGCTGTGTCTTCTTTGTCCGCTTCTGTTGTTGTTAGTGGCATGGGAATCTGTTTTGTTTGGTTGTGTCATCTTGTTGTGTCGGCTCTCCGTGTGTGCGGCCCCATTCCTGGGCAGGCTGCACTTTCTTTCACACTGGGCAGCTCTCCTTCTGGGGCATACTCATTGTGAGTGGGGCTCCCCTACGCGGGGGACACCCCTGAGTGGCAGGGCACTCCTTGTGCGCATCAGCACTGTGCATGGGCCAGCTCCACACGGGTCAAGGAGGC